>NW_026590701.1:7782020-7783776 GCF_907164565.1 Psammomys obesus | reverse complement strand
TGCCCTTCATTTTTATATCACACAGAAAAGGGACCAATTCTCTTGGCATGGGATGGTGGAGCCAGGTCTGACAGCCCTACTCATTAGGGCCGTATTGTAGCTGAAATCTGAGACCTCAGAGCATTTTTCCTGCACTGATGACTGAGTCTTGGAAGAACTTACAAGACTTTCTTTTTCTTAAAGCTACAGTATCAGTAAAAGAACTCAGGGTAGATCAAACATCTCTTGAGGGCCTACTCTTGTGATTGTAAAAGGTCCTCGGAGCAGAACGAAGAGGCAGGAGAGGTGAGAAGCAGTTTGGGTGGCAGGGCAGCATGGAATAATTCTGTGATGGGGCCCACAGTGCTGCACTGAGGATACCCCTATGACACAGGCACAGAGGAAAGGACTGTAAGTGTGTGTATGGGGGAGGGGGCCCCAGGTCCTTCTTGCCTGCAGGTTTTGCATTGGCTGCTCTGGGGAATTGGCTAGCTCTGCCATTCCCTGCGCTCAGCGTTAGGCAGCCCGGGCAACTGTGAGATTGGAGAACCAAGGAAAGGCATTGCTTTTGGAAGGCAGGAAGAAGGCCTGAGCTACATTTTCTGTCCCAATGAATGGAGCCTACCTTTGCTTTGACACTAAATCTTGGCCAAAAAGCTGAGACACAGACACACACTTGGCCTTTCTGATGCCCATGTTCCATATAAAGAAGGGAAAAGCAGCCGCTGCATTATCGGACTGTTTGATTCAGTGAGGCACCATGTCAGTTATTCTGTCACAAGGTTTTCCAGCAGAGCGGGTCAGAGGCAGGCTTCCCCACACTGTTGGGTCCTGTGAGGGTTAGTGAAGGCTTCCCTGGAGCCTGAAGAATGTGGAGTTGAGGATGACTACATAAGTCTGACCATGTGATTGCCATCTGATCAGCTAGGTGGGGTAGGATGGCATCTGAGCAATCAGAAGATGTTTGTAAAGAGATCACTCTGGATGGGAATGTAGCCCAGTACTAGGGTGCTTGCCCAGCATGCGCAGGCACTGGGTTTCACCACTAACTCCTACCTGTCGACACACTACACATGTACACACATGCACATATATACATACATATATGCACATACACATATACAAACATACATATTTGCATACACATGGACACACACATATATATCTACACAATACACATAAATATATGCATATACATAGACACATATACATACATGCACAGACAGACATGTACATATATATATGCATACACATACACACATGGACACAGATGCCCTGGCTATAACCTTTTTATTCATACTTCCAGGCAAGGAAAAATATGCAAGCAGTGCAAGGGATGGTGAAATTTTCAAGTTTGATGGTGCTGGTATGATAAAAATTTGGTGGAATCCCTGGAGAGGGTCATTGTGTCAGGAACCCCAGCATTCACTGGTGAGAGTCTTGAATTATAGTCTAGAAGAAAACAGATCATTAGGGTAGGTGGGGTTGCTATGGATCTTGTCTTGATTTTCTGATCTTCCTGCCTCTACCTCCCCAGCATTGGGCTGATACCATACCTGCTTTAGGTTGTACCAGGGATTGAACCCAGAGCTTTATGCTTTCTAGACAACCTTCTATCTCCTGAACTATATCCTCTGCTACTGGGACCCAGAATTTCTATATGATTCTGGAGGCAACACAACTCAGTCCCTTAAGTAAGTAACACATCACTTATTTAAGCACCTCTGTAGCCAGTATCCAGAATAATGTGAACTCAAGTCATCTGAAGAATGTGACT
>NW_026590701.1:7712992-7782010 GCF_907164565.1 Psammomys obesus | reverse complement strand
CCAGTATCCAGAATAATGTGAACTCAAGTCATCTGAAGAATGTGACTGTCTGCCCAAGGTGATGTGACCTCTTCCTATGTTAAGAGATGCTTCTATGATTTGGGTATTTGATCTACATTTTGTGGAACAAGAGATGTGGTCTTGTCAGAGGAGTTGTCTCACTGGGGGCCAGCTTTGATCCTGCCATTCCTTCTCCCCCCACCCCCGCTCTCCACTCTGTGTATGTGTTTGTGTGTATGATGTAGCTCTGATGTGAGCTCTCAGATGTAGTGCCACATCTGTCTGCCTGTTGCCATGTTATGTGCCATGACAATCATGGCTTCTCAACTAACCCTCTGAAATCATGGGCTCCAAAGAAATCCTCCTTTCAATAAGTTACCTTGGTCATGGTGTGTTATCAAAGCAATAAAAGGTAACTAAGGTGGGTAATATTGTTATTTATTTTAAGTTTTTTAAATCTGTAGTTTACAACTTTTACTAGCCTAAGCTCATGTGGGTGGGGTCCCCACAGACTAATTTACACGAGTGTGAGTGTGCAACTTCACACTTTATCTGAGGTTTGTGGGCATTGAGAATGACATGACCTCTAATGAGGAAGCCCATGATCTGCAGATTAGAAACTGAACTGTTGGGCAACATAACTTACAAAACAGCTTAGAGTCAAAACCCAACACTTGGTTTCATCTAAATCCATATTCCAGGCATTGGATTGTCCAACTGCCCAGCTCCTTAAGATGACAACAGGCAAAAAGAACTACAAACTGTCCAGTGCAGTGAGCCCACTTTCCCTTCCCTTTGGAAGAAAAGCTAAGCTCTCAGGCAGAATTGTGCTGGTGTGTTTGCATGCTGTAACCAAGGATTTGGAATCCTGATGATGCAATCTTTCCTTTTGCCTCTTTCTTCACTATGCCTGTATGTGGCAGAGGGATTAAGTCATTTTGCTTCATCTTCTGACATACTTCTTTGACCCAAATGTTTCTGCAACATTCACCTGACAGGGTTAAAAAAACAAACTCACTGGAACCATCTTTGTAAGCCAATGACCCTTTGATTTATTGAGCTTTATGTGCCTCATAACAGTCAAAGTGACTTGTGATCAGGGAAGAGGTGGGCAGCAATTTCCCCATTTTCTCTAGTAGTCTGGACTCAGCTGGAGACCACGGTACTGTGGCAACTTCCATTTCAATGACATTATTTCTAATAAATGACTACTCTGCAGTTTATGGGGTGTTTCTGGCCCTGGCTCAGCATAGCCAGCAGGAGTTGGGGACAGGGCTATTTCCTGTCCTCTCTACCCAACAGTTTCTGCTTCACTGTGAAAGATCACAGGAGTATTTGATGTTAGTTCTTGGAACGGCAATCAGTTAATTAAAATCACCAAGAGTCTGAACAGATTGAACATAAGCCACACATCATTGGCAGCAGGCTGGAGTCAGAAAGTCAGGTCCAAAGAAGCCCTCAGCAGGGCAGGGACCAGGAAATGCCTCTTCGTAGCCAAGTTCTCCATCTTAAGTAATAACAAGTGGCAGTGAGGTAGGAGGAGGCAGAAATGGAGATGCAGTGGTCATTCATCTTTGCCTTGTAGCCTCATTCTGCTACCAGCAAAGCTCTTAACCTAAAGAGTAGTCATGAAGCTGGAATGCTCCTCATTTTAAATCTGTCTAAGTGTGCAGTTTCAGTGAGAGAGGGGAAGGGAACAAGGATGGCAGAGGGCCTGACATCACAGCACTTAGCAACAGTCATCCCAAAGAGCTGGAGTGGGGTCCCAAATGGTGCTTAGATGAAGCTTGCCAAGTTTCATGTCACAGAGACTCTTCTTTCAGTGCTCTTGCCCTTGGCTTCAACCCACCTCTGTAGCCTTCATGTCTGAGATTGGCTGAGTGTAACCAGTCTAGGCTACCTCTCATGACATGAAAATAACAGCAAATAGGACTTTGCTCTCTGCTTACCAAGGCCACTCATGTCAAAGATACTTACAAGACCACAGTGCTGCCAAAAAGGCAGTCTTCCAGATGCAGGGTAGATGATGGAAGCATCGTCCAGTTGATTTGCACTGAGGAGATGAACGAAGTTACATTCCTTCTCTTGTAGGACACCAAACAAGCCTGTCAAGGGCTTTGTGAACACCAGTTTGTGGCTTTCTTTAGTAAAAATGTTAAGGGATGAAGTAGGTTGTGAAATCGTGGCCTGGGCCTTCAAGGAAGTAACCTGACGTATTTTCTGTAAACTACAAAATATCTTCACAAATACATTCAAATTGTTGATTTTAATTGGCAGGGAGGCTAATTATATATGATCTGTAAGCCCAGATGCTTACATATATGTGGAATAAGGTTGTGCCAGGAGCACATCTCCTGGGGTTCTAGAATAAAATTATGGACAGATCCATCTGAAGATTCAACTACAGCATAGCAGGTAAACAACTAATTTGGGAGTGGAAGGAAGACATGTGACTTTCAAAATCAGCTGCATACTTACTGGGGACTACATTGCTTTTTATTCCATTCATAATTATATCTCATTCGGCAGTAATAGAAGACCCCAAGTTCATCTTCTATTTCAAAGAAACCTGTTTAAGAAGCCCTTAAAGTTTATAGTTCTTCACTATGGTGTTCAGGTAACTGAAAGATTGAAAATAGTAGATTAAAAAAATATGGGTATATGGGGGTGCTTGTGGGGAGGTCAGAGCACAGTGTTCACCTTTGGTCTGAGACCAGATCTCTCATTGGCCTGAAACTGCCCACTGGCCAATGAGCTTCCACCTCTCCCTATCTCTGCCTTCTACCCCATCATCCATGGGATAATAGGCTCAGGCCAGTCTACCCAGCTTTCTAATGTGGCTTCTAGGGATTCAAACCCAGGTCATCACACTGACAAGACCAGTACTATACTGTGTGAGCTCTCCCAACAGTCCTGGAATAGGAATAAAATTTTTCCTGTAGAACTAAGAGAGATCTTAAATGGTTCACCATTTGCCTCTGTGCATATTTATAGTGAAGAGGTCTAATGAGGGATGGGGACAGAAAACTGTTCAAGGACACATGGCTTACATGAGACAAGGGGAAGGAAATGCTGTCAGTCTTCATTTGCACTTCACTGTCCCTCATTGCTGTTTTCTTCCCCTTCATCTGTAAATACCAGCAATTTTCATTCTCCCACTGCAGATATGTAAATAAGCACCCACAGAAAACCAAAACCAGGTCCTCCTTTGTGTCTGTGTGCTTCTGTGACCACTTGACTCCTCTCTCATCTTGATTTCTAAGAAATCAATCTCTGCTGTCTTCAACTCTTACCTTCAACTGTTAGTGGCCTGCTCTCTGTTCCAAATTGTCTATACATTTCTGTTTTCTTGCTGACACTACAGTTCTGTCGCTACCACCCTGCTCTGTTTCTGCCCTAGTTCTCAAGTCTGCCACCTGCCCTCTGAGAGCATGTCTTTTGCTGGCATATCTACATTCAACATCACACAGTTCTTTATGCCTATAAGCTCTGCCTGCAAGCTACATCTTCCAATTTATGGTTAACTACAAAGTAGGTATGAAGACTATACAGTAACAAGCTACATTCTGGACTACACTGCTGAGCCTCACATCTGAACATCCAACCCTTTTTTGGAGGGGAGGGCAGTGGGAAGTCTCCATGAAAGCGCTTAAGTTCCTTTTATTTCAGTGTGTCTACAATGCAATTTACACTGAACACTAGCCTCCAGGGCCATTCATCTTTGTATATCCTGTACACCGAAGACACTCAGTAACATTGTTGGCTGAGTAGGACTTGCTTGGAATGCTGATGGAGAATGAGCATGCAGGTGTAAGAAGGGCTCCAAGCCATTCAAGGGCTAGAAGTTGGAATGTTGAGCATCAGTAATTCTAACAAACACAAGAAGACTTGTACCATCTAGGTATGGCTCTAACACTTCTCAAAGATGAGCTCATATAATCCCTGCAAATACCTATGAAGAGGCATGCCTCTTCCTGGTTTGCCCTCCCAGGAACACTACCTGGTTATGCTGAAGCCTGAACAATACAATACCAGGTAGTCTGGCTCCAGAGGTGGGGGTTGTGCCACTTTTAAAGTACTTCCCCCTTAAAACAAACAAGCAAACACTAAAGGAGCTAAGCATGGCAGTGTACTCCTTTAATCCTAGTGCTCAGGGAGGCAGAGGCAGGTGTTGAGTTCAAGGGCAGCCTGGTCTACAAAGTGAGTCTGGGACAGCTAAGACTACACAGTGAAACCCTGTCTCAGGAAAGAAAAAAAAAACAATAACAAAAACACTAAAGGGACAAATGTGTCTTGAGACATCTTTATTCATTGGAGTTTTATGATGGCATTTAACCCTCTGCCTTTTGTATATCAGAATTTCAGTCAACACTCACTGAGATTATAATGGGTACTGATAGATTAATATGTCTATCACAATTAACTTTCTTTTTGTTCAGAACTTTCAGGAAGCAATATGTCTTCATCCAAACAAATGGCCGTAGGTGGTGATGAGCTGGTGTAAAGAACTCCAGAATCCAGGGATGACTTCTCACCTGCTGCAGTTGCCCATGGCTGATCAAATACAGATGCAAATCCCATGCCTTTACTTCAGTTCAACCACAGCCACTGAACTCATTGGACTCCTTGGTGTGTTGTACATCCATACCACATGTGGATGGGTTTTGTGCAAATAACCTACCTCCTGAATTCCTGGTCCTAGCTGACAGGGCTTTTCAGCAGGCCCTCAATATGCTGCTTAGCTTTGTTTCATTATTGGTTTTGGTTTGTTTTTGTCACCTTGGCACAAGCTATAGTCTTCTGGAAAAGGTAATCACAACTGAGAACATGCCTCCATTAAAGTGGACTATAGGCATTTTGTGAGCAGTGCCACCTCTGGGCTGGTGGTCCTGGAATAAAACAGGCTTTCTACATCTCAGAAGCTTTATGTGGAGGGAGAACATGAAAAGGGACATCTCTCATAATTTTCTTTTATAACAGGGTTACTTATGAGCAATCTTAAGTAAAAGAACATTTCTGAGTGTTTTTTTTTTTAAAACTTACAGTGAACAAAATTTTAGAAACAAAACTTCACAGTTTGGAATAAAATATCTTTTAAACACCCGTTTCAGTGTTTTCATTGACTAATCTATAAGTTAGCTCATCTTGTCCCATTCCAATTTAAACAGGATTATATTGTTGTTTGACTTTTCCTGGGGCACATGAACAAATGTCTACTTCCTCCATATAGGGCTCTACCAGCAGAACAAATGAACAACCTCAGGGGCTGGGGAGATGACTCCGTGGCTGAGAGTGCTTGCTGCTCCTCCAGAGGACCCATGTTCAGTTCTAAGCAACCATGTCAGGAGGCTCAACCCATCTATAACTTCAGTTCCAGGGGGTCCAATGTCTCTGGGCTCCATAGGCATCTGTGCTCGTGTGCTCATAGCCCACACGCAGACACACACTCTACACATAATTTAAAAATAAATCTTTAAAAAGAAACAATTTCACTAAAGTCCAACTTGGTGAACTGATAAATTTATTGAGGTTACTTACAGGAATGTAGACTACTCAAAGGCAGTAGCATCACTAAAAAGCCCACCCAACCTGGATGATAACCCACAAAAGCTGAATAATAGAGTTTACTGGATGCCATGTAGACAATGAATCAGAAAAACTCCCTTTCCCCAGCAATCATTACTGCTTATATAACCTTAGAGAAGGGTATGAGTCTTGTAAGTTTCAGGGCATTCATGAGACTTGTGTGCTAAATTCCTTAATGAGTCTCTCTTTAGGATAGAAATGTTTTTATTTGGAGGATATAACAACATTTTAGATTTTGTCATTTTTCCTGTTTCCCCTTCCCTTGTGAGTCTCATGGAAAATAATTAAACTGCATTTAAATTTCCCTACCTTGATTGCATTTCTAAGTGAAAGGAAGTTACTCTCTTATATCCCTCTCCTGCTCTGGTAGCCATAGGATTCTTTAGCCTCCAAATGGTAATAGTGTCCTTAAAATTGATAGTGTGCCCTTCTGATTCGGATGTGGGCCTCTGGAAAACCTGTCCCTCCTTATAATTTAAGTTGAAAACAATATTTGGAATATATATTTAAAAATTGTTTTAATCTTTTGCTAAGTGAAGACTTGGCTTTTGTCAATCTCTTCTAAAGGGGTCATGGGTAAATGGCAAATATAGAAACCTGTAATTCAGGGCCCTTAATCGGCAAGAATGCTCCGTGTGAACAAATGAGGACAGTTTCTCTGGTTATTACTCTTATATCCTTTCTCTTGAAATCAGTTAAGGGATTTCCCGGACTCTCCTTTTCTGGACCTAAAAAAACAGACAATGATGTTTGAATGTGAACTGTCTCTCACAGGCTCATGATAGATGGCTAATCTCCAATAGGTGAAGTTAGAGGTGCATGCAGTGACACCCAGCTTTTCATGTGGTCACAGAAAAGTGACCACATGAAGTTCACAGACCCGTGAACTTCGGGTCATGGAACTCAGATTCTCGTGCTGTGTGTTCAATGCTTGTGACTGAACCATCTCCACAGACGTCTTTTTTTTTTCTTTTTCTTTACTCCCTCCCTCTCGTTTTCTATGAGATGAGCTGTCTTATTCTACTGATGCTCTCTGACAATGTTCTTCCTCATCATGAGTCACAAGGAAGACAGCTGACCATGAATCAAACCATGAGCTTAAATAAATCACTTCTTTCCAAAAATTGTTTATCTCAGGTATTTGTGACAGTGACAAAGTGCCTAACATAAATCATACCTTGAGAGGTGAAATCAGGTGGTTTGTTTCATGAACCACCCTATCGGTTCTTTGTATGTATGATGCAAACACAGAAATGTGTGCAAGTGTATAACAAGTTGCCTATGCAACACCTGAGTGCAAAGTTGCTTGAATACTGTTCGTTCCTCCCTGCTGTCTTGGTCATTTAATGTCAGGGAAAGGAAGGAGTGGAGTCCCTTTTCTGGGAGTGTCCAGGATTCCCTGATGCATCACAGGACTCCCCAAGTTCCCTAGCCATAAATACTTCTTCCAGAAACCCAAGTGTGCTTCTCTCTTTCTCATAAATTTCAACATCAGATCATGTACACTTAACACTTGTAGGATCTCTGGGTGAGGCCACTGGATACTGCTAGAACCAGCAGGGCATTAAAAGGAATGAAGGTCAGATGGGTTAGGTGCTTAGCACTGTGACAAAATGCTTCAGACAGTAACAGCTTAAAGAGAGAAAGGTTCATTTGGACTTGCTCTTTCTGAGGGTTCAGTTTATTGTTGGTTACCCCCAGGAACTCAGGTGGTAGGGCACTATAGCTGCCCTACCAGGTGTGTGGCACTATAGCTGGTGGAAAGAAGGGGTAGGTGTAGAGAGCGTGTGTACAAAGTAGTTACCGGGTATACAACCTTCAAAGGTGCTGTCTTAGTAATCTTCCTCCAACTAGACCCTACCTCCTAAAGTCACCAGAACCTCACCAAGTAACTCCATCAACTGGGGACCAAGAATTTAGCACAAGATCCTGGGAAGGACACTTATTATTGAACGCAAATCACCAAATATCCTGTTGACTGGTTAAAAAAACAAAAATAAAAACAAAGCCAACCACCACTACCAAACCCCAAATAAAACCAAAAACTTCCCCCATTCCCCATGCTGCCTGCCACCTCCTGTTAAACAAGACAGTGTGACATTTTTCCAAGTTCAATGTCGGTTTCATGTGCATTTCTCTGCTTGAAGTTTGCAGGCTGCTTGAAAGCTTTCTTCTAGTGGCAGTCTTGTCAACATTAGTAATACGAACCTGTAATGTGTCATGGAAGTGAGATGGATGCTGTGAGAGCAGGGGTGCAAGAGGCAGAGCTCTCAAAGATCTGTGAGTGCTAAGACAAGCATAAAGTGTGAGCACATAGCTGTTTCTAGAATAAATGTACCTAAGGCCTCTGGGGTGCACAGAGGGTCAAAGATTTGATTTTATTGGAATGTCAGTCTATTTTTTTTTTTTTTTTTATCACGCTTGGCATTTCTATGAGCTAATTTCCTCCATGAGGTGTGGAGCTGTTGTGATTTGTGTGGAAAGAGGGTCCCTAAACTTCAGAGTGCACAGCCCACAGAGCTGCTCTGGAAGTTGCCTGGCCTGCCCGGGCTTAGCATGTTAGGTTTGGCATGGAAGCTGCAGATATTCCTATGATGTGAAAACCAAATGTCTTCACTCTTCCAGGAGAGGCAATAAATTCTCAGTGTGACCTGGTTTCACTGGAAAATGTCTTTTTGGCTCAGTTTTCTGGTCCTGTCTCTTCATATCTGAGCCAGTTAGTTTCATGGCAGTAGCTGCAGACAGACAGTGTGATTTAAAAGACTCTTTCTGAGTAAATCGATGGACTTCATGGTACTCCTGCTGGGCAACAGGAAGAGGGACACTCCATTGCTCACTCTCATGCGTCAGGCAAAGGGAAAGGGGACCTCTCCCAGTTCCAAATGGCCTGTCCAGAGAAGACTTTCTTTTAAATACCTTCAGACTACCTATTAATCCTTCTAATTGGCATGCTTTTAAATTTATGGGGTAGAGCACTGTTATTTGATATGTGTGTGGCAAACAAAACAAAACAAAACAAAACCAAAAAAAAAAAAAAACCCATTAAGGCAGGTGGCATTTCTATATAATGACATATCTTTCCAAGTGTTGGGAATTGGCCCCTTTTGCCCTTTAATTAGATTGAAATGTATAATCCATTTCCATATACTGTAGTTTCCCTGCTGTGTTGCAGATTGCCAGAACCATTTTCTAGCTAGGCTTTGATGCCCAGCCTCTGGCTCTCACTCCCTCCACTTTCTCCTCTTCTGAGTCTCTAGGGCCCTCTATTCTATTACCTGGTTCTAGATGACTATTCTGTGATAGTGACAGATGTGTGTACTTCTCCTTCCCTGCTTCTTTTGAACTGTAGAGCCAAGAGTCATGCTAGGAGCAAATGGAAGGATGAATTGATGGAAGGAATGTGGTGGGTATACAATGGATTATTATTCAGTCACAAAGAAAATCCCGTCAGTGTAGCAAAATTAATGGTACTTGTGGATATGATATTGTAGTGATTTTTATAAAAATTAGCCCCCATAGACTCATAGGAAGCATTACTGGAGGTGTAGCCTTGTTGGAGGGAGTGTGTCATGACCAGTTCCTGCTGTCTGCTGATCCCGTTGAACTCCCAGCTACCTGTCCAGCACCATGTCTGCCTGCATGCCACCAAGCTTCCCGCCATGACAATAAGAGACTAAAGCTCTTAACTGTAAGCCAGCCCCAAGGAAATATTGTCTTTTATATGAGTTGTTGTGGCCACGGTGTCTCTTCACAACAATAAAACCCAAACTAAGACATATGTTGAGTGAAATGAGCCAGGCACAGAAAGAATGACAAGCCTCTCTCTCTCTCTCTCTCTGTCTGTCTTACTGTCTCTGTCTCTCTCTCTGAGATGGACGCTACAAACTGACACCTGAGGACAGGACATTAATCACTGGGGATTGGGTGGCTAGGGAAGAAGGGAAAGGACGATGGGGTTTAATACACTGTACTGATTAATATATGATAATGCCACACGAAAAACCATTAGTACATGCAATTAGTGTGCACTAACAGTTTTTAGGGATGAGGATCTCCTCTAGGTATGTTTCACAGAGTTGAGGGTAAAAAATTCACATGAAAATGAAGCCAGACACAATTACTCCAGATAAAATGTTTTGAATATTATAGTGAAGAATTCTTGGTCTCTGGCCTCACTAGTAATTGAAGGACAAACGTCAGAATACTTAGTTGAAGGTCAAGTGGAAAGTTTGCCTTGTTCTCCAGCAAGCATCACCGCCAGCATCATGTTCATGTTGAGCGGGGCCATCTAGTTCTGGTCCACCAAACCAGACCTGCAAGGTTGAGATCATATCACTGCTGGATAATAACTTCCAAGTCATGGTAGATAGACTGCCAATGTAGAATCTCTACTTAGATCAGTATTTTCATGCTGTTTGTCTCTGCTACTTAATTCTCATCATTTTCCTGATTGCCCACACCATATTCAGTGTCAATGAGATCCTGCTGTAGCTGGTCAACTTTGGAGGCTGTTAGGGGAAGGAGAGGTACATGGTTGAGAGTACTTTCTTTCTAGAGTCTCTTCCAACATCTGGTATCTACACGTCCTGACCAAGTGGAGAATGTGGTTAGATAGCATTCTTAAAACCTGCCAATCTCTAAGCTTACCATGACTGAGTTACCAAAATCATCACAGGGCAAATAAGAGAAGTGTGTCTCCCACCTGCAGCCAATTTGCTGGGTAGAGCCCAAGAAGTGATGCAAAGTTGAGTCGGGCTCCAAACCAAGCCACTTCCCTTCTTGGGCATGAAAAGTTAGTTCTCAGTTTCTGCCCAGAGGCCAGTGTGCTGGCATGGGAGTTGTGAATGGAACTATCAGTCACAGGACAAGCAGGTGGCACAACACTGGCTGTTTCTCCTTCTTCCTCCTCCTTTCGATACTTGGGCTGATATATCCGATTTCATTGTTAATGTAAGGAATACATGGAAGTCTGGAGACAGTGCATGTGCTGAGCAGTCACATGCACTGGTTTCTCTGCTAGAGGACCCCAGCACCCGTGTGACAGCTCACAACCATCTGTAATTTCAGTTCCAAGGGGTCTGACACCCTCCTCTGGTCTCGGTGGATATCAGGCACACATGTGGTACACATACATATATGTAAGCAAAATATATACATAAAATAAAAATAAATCTTTACAAAATAGTATCATTTTTATAAAGGAGTGTACTACATTAAAGTGCCAGAGACATACATTCTAGCTATAGCAGACTGACATAGTGAACAGCTGCCTCTCTTCTTGCCATGCTTCTGCATTCTTTTGCTGAAGACACTAAATAGGCCCTGCAATTGTGGGAGCGCACCGGCTCACCACGTCCCCTCATGGAAGACTTGCCGAGTTGCTGGGAAGACACTGATCCTGGTTATATTAAGCTCCTTAGATCTAGGGAGAAATTGTCACCACATAGAGAAGAGACTATAATTGATGAGTATGTTATGACTGACTGTGATTCTCCCTGGAAAGAGTAGGTCAGGGCGAATCATGAGCACACAGGAAATGAAAGCTCTTCTCTCACTGTAAGAGCAGAACTCAGCCATCTTGTCTTGACAGTTTCTGAGGCAGCCCCACACAGACCTGGCCACTCAGATTCCTCTTGGCATGGTTCCTCATCTGTTTTATGGTTTGTTTTACTGGCATTATATATTTAAGTGTCCTGACTTCTCATAGGTTTGCAATTTCCTGGAAGATATAAATTAAGTTTTGCTATTTAGGTTGCACCGTCCACATTTGGCAAGGACCCTGTCACAGTATAAGCAAAAAGAAATAGCTTTCTGAACAGGGAAACACAACCCTTCCTTCCCTCTTGCTTTCTTTCATCCCTGTTGTCCAAAAGATGAGTTTGTCATTATTTCTTTTTCTCTTTGCCACTTCTGGTGTTCTTCACACATTCACAATTTTATTATGTGTCAGGCATCATGTTAATCTCAGAAGAGAGGAAGCTGCAGACATTGTATGCCCATCAGATGCTCAAAGTCTAGCAGGGAAGACAGACAAGAAACAAGTAAAATACAGTATGGTCTGGCTGAGTATGGTGCTGCTTCATGCATGTACTTCTAGCACTCGGAAGCCACGCTGGTAAAACTGAGTTTAAAAACACCCTGGTCACATAGCAGGAAACACACACACACTTTTTAAAGTTATTTTATGTGTGTGAGTGATATGCATGTATGACTGTGCACCATGAGGATGCTTGTAAAGTATGTTAAATCCCATGGAACTGGAATTACAAGTTGTAAGCTTCCATGAGGGTTATCTGGACAAATAATCGGTGCTCTTGACTGTTGAGTCATCTCTCCAGCCCACAAACATTATAATATCTAGAGGAATAGGCACACAAAGGAGCAAATTCCTGAAAACCCATGGTAAGCAGCACAAGTTGGGAAAAGCTTAAAGGAAAGATTTTTTTTTTTTTAAATTGTTGTTCTACACTGTAGTGGAAACCCAAGGCTTCGGACAAGCCAGGCAAGCACACCTTACCTCAGTGCATTCTCAATACCTGGTTAGTGTCCTGATGGGCCAAGTGTCAGCTCTTTTCCCACAGGCAGTTCTGATGGTTTTTTTTTTTCAAACATGGTGTTTCCTAAGACCTAAGTTCCTGAAGCTCCTTATAGAAATCTCATGTGACTAATGAATAAATAAATTATCTTTCTTTATTCTAATTCAAAATAAGAGAAAAGAAAATAAATCTGTGGTTGTTGCATGGTTTACAACTGATGGCTTCTAATATTTTTGCAAAACCCAACTATTGTGGAAAAATCTTTTTTCTTCTAGACAGAGCTCCAACTATGCTCACCAACCCAATTTACATTATTGTAGTCTATAACACAAAGAGCTCATCAGATGAGCTTTTATATGAGCAAATATCCATCCCCCTTACTGGCTTCTAGAACTGGATTTTAGCATGGCATTGGGGCTTGAAAATCATTCTTTGTTCTGCATGAAAAAGGAGTATAACAGATTCAGAGCAGCCAGGAAGAAGGTGATTATTTGTGTTTAAGAGGGATTGTCTGATTATGTAAACCCTGGCCCCTGACTAGCAGAAAGCCTTGACAACTTGTCATCATTCTTCACTGGTCTCAGGGTAGATCCTTACCCTCCCTTGAACCTCAAGATAACTGCTCAGCTCACCTCTCTCTCAATCTCCGTGTGTGTGTGTGTGTGTGTGTGTGTGTGTGTGTGTGTGTGTGTGTGTAGGTCATAGAACTACTCTTGGAAGTCCATTCTCACCTTTCACCTTGGTTTGTCAGGGTCTCTCTTGCTGTTCCTGCTGTGCTGTACAGCCAGGCTAGCTGCCCCACAAGCTTCAGGCTAAACTGTCACCATCTCACCTGTAGCTGTGCTAGGATTACAGATTCACAAAACTCCATCTGGCTTTTTCCGTGGGCTCTGGATGAGTGGCCAGTACCCTTCCTGCTGAGCCGCCTCCCAGTGGTTAACTCACTCACTGTACAGTCTTTTTTCTTCATTCCACTTCCTGTCCACTAATCATTTTCATTTCTTAAAAGTCAAAGTCTCCAAGCATTGTGTGCCATGTCCTCTGTACTCGGAAGTTAACATCTAAATTTTGTCACTGTAAAAACAACTAGTTATAAAGTGTCAGTCTCTAACTTACTATAAATAGTATCATTGACAAATAAATATTTTTGGTTTTCTTTACATTCAGATTCTAAAATAAAACACCCACAGCGTTACACTACCTAGAATTACTCATTAAAGACAGATATTTCTTTAAAGTTAGAACTTTTATTTTGAATAACACTATTTTATTCTCTTTTCTTATCTAAATATTATCCAGTGTGTTTTTAAAATTTAATTTAATTTATATATTTATTTATTACAATTTATTCACTTTATATCCCTGCTGCAGACCCTTCCCTCAACTCCTGCCAGTCCCATCCACCCTCTTTGTTCTCCCTTTATGCCCTTTCCCTATTCCCCTTTTAGGGGAGGACCTCCTCCCCTACTATCTGACCCTAGCTTATCAGGTCTCATCAAGGCTGGCTGCATCATCTTCCTCTGTGGCCTGGCAAGGCTGCACCCTCCCAGGGGGGTGATCAAAGAGCTGGCCACTGAGTTCATGTCAGAGACAGTCCCTGTAACCCTTCCTAAGGAACCCACTTAGAAACGTAGCAGCCTATGGGCTTCCTCTGAACAGGGCATCTGGGTCATCTCTGTGCATGGTCCTTGGTTGGAGTGTTGGTCTCTGCAGGACCCCCTGGGCCCAGGTATTTTGGCTTCATTGTTCTCCTTGTGGAGTTCCTGTCCCCTCCAGGTCTTTCTATCTCCCTCTTCTTCCATAAGGATTCCGGCACTCTGCCCAAAGTTTGGCTATGAGTCTCAGTATTTCCTTTGATACCCTGGTGGGTAGAGTCTTTCAGAGGTCCTCTGAGGAAGGCTCCTGTCCTGTTTCTTGTCTTTTCCTACTTCTCATGTCTATCCTGTTTACCAATCTGAATGAGGATTAAGCATATTCCCTAGGGTCCTCCTTGTTGTTTAGCTTCTTTAGGACTATAGATTTTCATATGTTTATCCTATATTATATCACTAATATCCACGTATAAGTTATTATATATATATTTTTAATTTTTTATTAATTACACTTTATTCATTTTGTATCCCCCCCATAACCCCCTCCCTCCTCCCCTCCCGATTCCACCCTCCCTCCCCTTTCTGCATGCATGCCACTCCCCAAGTCCACTGATAGGGGAGGTTCTCCTCTTCTTTCTGATCTTAGTCTATCAGTTCTCATCAAAAGTGGCTGCATTGTCCTCTACTGTGGCCTGATAAGGCTGCTCCCCCCTCAGGGGGAAGTGATTAACGAGCAGGCCAATCAGATTATGTCAGAGGCAGTCCCTCTTCCCATTACTATGTAACCCACTTGGACACTGAACTGCCATGGGCTACACCTGTGCAGGGGTTCCAGGTCATCTCCACGAATAGTCCTTGGTTGGAGTATGAGTCTCTGGGAAGTTCTCTGTGTTCAAATTATCTTGTTCTGTTGCTCTCCTTGTGGAGTTCCCGTCCCCTCCAGCTCTTACTATTTCCCACTTCTTACATAAAATTCCATTCACTCTGCCCAACAGTTGGCCATCAGGCTCAGCATCTGCTTTGACAGTCTATACTGCAGAGGCTTTCAGAGGCCCTCTGTGGCAGGTTCCAAGGTTGTTTCCTGTTTTCTTCTGGCTTTCAGAGGCCCTCTGTAGCAGGTTCTGAGGTTGTTTCCTATTTTCTTTTTCTTCTGATGTCCATCCGCTTTCCTTTCAGGATGGGGAGTGAACATTTTAGTTAGGGTCCTCTCTTTTGCTTAGTTTGTTTAGATGTACAGATTTTAGTAGGTTTATTCTATATTGTATGTTTATATGAGTGAGTATATACCATGCGTGTCTTTTTGCTTCTGGGACAACTCACTCAGGATGATCCTTTCCCGGTCCCACCATTTACCTGCAAATTTCATGATTTCCTTATTTTTCATTGCTGAGTAATACTCCATTGTATAGATGTACCACAGTTTCTGCATTCATTCTTCAGTTGAGGGGCATCTGGGCTGTTTCCAGCTTCTGGCTATTACAAATAAAGCTGCTACAAACATGGTTGAGCAAATGTCCTTTTTGTGTACTTGTGCCTCTTTTGGGTATATGCCTAGGAGTGGTATGGCTAGATCTTCGATCAATGGAATCGAACAGAAGACCCAGAAATAAACCCACACACTTATGGACACCTGATTTTTGACAAAGATGCCAAAACCATACAATGGAAAAAAGATAGCATCTTCAACAAATGGTGCTGGTCCAACTGGATGTCTACATGTAGAAAAATGAAAATAGATCCATACTTATCACCCTGCACAAAACTGAAATCCAAGTGGATCAAAGACCTCAACATAAAACCAGACACATTAAATCGGCTAAAAAAAAAGTGGGGAATACCCTAGAACTCATTGGTACAGGAGAAAACTTCCTGAACAGAACACCAACAGCACAGGCTCTAAGAGCAACAATCAATAAATGGGACCTCATGAAATTGAAAAGCTTCTGTAAAGCAACGGACACCGTCATCAAAACAAAGCGACTGCCTACAGATTGGGAAAGAATCATCACCAACCCTTTATCTGACAGAGGACTCATATCCAATATATATAAAGAACTAAACAAGCTGAAAAGCAATAAACCAAGTAATCCACTTAAAAAATGGGGAACAGAGCTAAAGAGAGAATTCTCTGTAGAGGAATATCAAATGGCAGAGAAGTACTTAAAGAAATGCTCAACCTCATTAGCCATTAGGGAAATGCAAATCAAAACAACCCTGAGATTTCACCTTACACCCATCAGAATGGCCAAGATGAAAAACTCAAGGGACAACACATGCTGGAGAGGTTGTGGAAAAAGGGGAACCCTTCTCCACTGCTATTGGGAATGTAAACTTGTACAACCACTCTGGAAATCAATCTGGCGCTTTCTCAGACAACTAGGAATAGTGATTATATATTTTATGTGTCTTTCTGCTCCATTGCTGGTGGGAATATGACCTTGTACAACCACTTTGGAAATCATCTGTGCTTTCTCAGAAAATTAGGAATATTGCTTTCTCAAGATCCAGCTATACCACTCCTAGGCATATACCTAAAGATGCCCCATCATTCAAGAAGGACATTTGCTCCTTATGGACTATGTTAATAGCAACTTTATTTGTAATAGCTAGAATCTGGAAACAACCTACATGTTCTTCAACGGAGGAATGGATACAGAAAGTGTGGTACATTTACACAACTGAGTACTAATCAGCAATTAAATCATGAAAAGAAATCATGAAATTTGCAGGCAAATGCTGGGAACTAGTGTGTATTTTAAAGAAAAAATTTAAACCGATAACTAACCCAATTATGCTTCTCCATAACACATATAGATATAAATATTTTAAAAGTCCCTTTCTTTCTTCAGTCCCTGTAAACACAATGAGCAGGAAGTTTATGGCTTTTATAGCTGGTGAATTATTAAATGTGAAATTGAAAGTTTATTGAAACCCCACCTTTTGTAAGATGGCTTGGGAAAGGGAGGATACGAAGCCTTGGTTCATAAGGGTGTCCTCCACCAGACATCTTGAAATGCTCTGATGCTCACATTCTTGACTCAGGGCAATGTATACTTGCAGTGGTTTGAAACAGGAGACAAGGGTCTGCTCAGCTACAGAGTAACTAATGGAGTGGAAAAAGGGGGTTTCAGGAAGGCTTTGAGAGAGTAGTTTAGAGGTTGAGAACATACCATAGATTTCTTTTCTTGTTCTTTTTTAAAATTTTTTTTAAATTTTATTTTATGTGCATCAGTGTTTTGCCTGCATGTGTCTGTGTAAGGGTGTCAAGTCCCCTAGAACTGGATTTACAAACAGTTTTGAGCTGCCACGTGGGTGGTGGAAATTGAACCCAGGTCCTCAAGAGGAACCGTTTGTGCTCTTAATAACAAGACTACCTCTCCAGCCTTTTCCTGGATTTCTTATTTTTTAAATTACATTTATTTTTTATTTATTTGTCTATTTATTTAGTGGGTGGGCATTTACTTCTATCACACATGAGGAGGTCAGACGATCACTTATGGGAGTTAGTTTTATCCTTCTACTATATGGGCTCCAAGAATAGAATTCAAGCCATCAGCCTTGATGGCAAGCCTCTGCCCACTGAGCCATGTCTCTGACTGCTGAACATTGATTAAAAAAAAACAATAACAAACAAACAACAACAAAAACAAAAAACCAGGGCTGCACCAGCGAGCCCTGAGCTTCTTCTCTGGGTGCTGCTGGAGTCCAGGACAGCCAAGGCTACACAGAGAAACCCTGTCTCGGAAACCAAAAAAAAAAAAAAAAAATCCAAATCTAAATCTATGGGCTGACAAGATGGTTTAGCAGAATGAAGTCAAGTCTGATGACCTAAGTTCAAGCCCTAGATCTACAAAGTAGAACAAAGAATCAACTCCTGTAAGTTGTCTTCTGACCTCTACATGTGCAGCATGGCACCCACATCCCCCCAAAACACACACACTTATTAATTAATTATTAATTAATTATGCACTGGCTGCCAGGTTGCTAAAAAGCTGGTATGCGTTATCCAAAAACATGCTTTTCTAAAGATGATACGAAATATGGCTTGGTCTGAGGGCATTCCAGGCAAGGGACCACTGGGGCTCACAGGAGTTAAAGGATAGTATTGGAGCTATTACTGAAAGCAATGTGTAACCAGAGAACCCAAAGAAGGAGTCTCATCTAGGAAAAGCCTGCAGTTAAAGAAGAAATACCCATGAAACGCCTTAAGCTCTTACAATAGCTCATACCCTGGTGAAGTTATCAGAGCAGGGTTGTTAGGGTTGTTTGAGAAGCAGAGATTATCTTTCTCCTCAAGGTTTAACTATCTACAATGCTGCTCAACAACTGTCTCCAAAAAGCCTCCCCAAGTTCCTGTATCACATCATTTCTGACAAGAAATGGGAAAGACAACAGTCAGTTGTAAAAAAAAAAAATATCCCCTTAACATTTTAACTTCTAGAACAAAAGTTAATTATTAGAAAGAATATCTTTTACATATTATCTAACTTTCTGATTAGAAGCTAAAAAATATATGGAGTTATATTTTCTTTGGAAATTTTTTTACCTTTTTTTTAAGTTGAAAATTTTTTGTGTACCTAATCCTGAAGGCAAACTATGCACATAACACATGATATGTAAGCTTGCTGTGGTTTGGGTCCGAAGTGTCCCCCACACGGCTCATTATTATAGCTTAGTTCCAAACTGGTGGAGTCAGCCTCTGAAAAGGACTGATCCCGATGTTTGCTGATGTAGTTGTCACTTTCTAGTGGGAAGAAAGTAAGCCACTGTTAAGCCATGGAAGCATGCCCCAAAAAGATATGCATTGCCCCTGCTCTTACCTTTTCTCTGTCTCTCTTTTTTTCTTCTGATCAGCATAAGATGAACAGTTTTCTTGCACTGCAATGCTCTGTCTTATTCCAGGCCCAGAAACCCAGAACTAAGTAATTGAAACCTTTGAAACAGTGAGTTAAAATAAATGTTTCTTTTTTTTATTGTCACAGCAATGAAAATATAGTTAACATAACATTGCACAGCTATATTATATATGTAAGAACATATATAAACACATACGCAGAGACTATTATTTATACAGTAAATAATTTATTTATACAGTAAAAAATAATTTATTATTTATTCAGATACAATTCCCTTTGTATCTGAAGGGAATTGGTTCTAGGACTCCCACATAATCTCTGGATATCAAGATCCATTTGTGCTAAATACCCCTGTTAGAAAACAGCCGGACTTTCATTCAATTTATGCAAAACGTTTCAAACATCTTAAATTATCCCTAGATTGCTTGTAACACCTAGTGTAAACAATTGTCTGCTTTAGAGAGCCACTTGCTGTTACTTTTCTTGCAGTTCTTTGTGCAACCACATGGTGTTACATGACTGTGATGTTACTCTACATCCTTGGTTTACCAAACAGTGGCCAGGAAAAAGTACATGTTCACTGATGATAGTTTGAGTTTGGTATTTTAATTCTGAGGCTGGTTGAATCTGTGGTAGAGGAGCTGCATGTGTCTGGAAAAATTGTCTTTCTCGGCCATAGTCCCAATAACAGCAGTTTCAAATGAGGTCTTGGTGAAGCAGCCTCACAGTGCTAGGAAGTCCTTTATAAGTGAATGAGAGAGAGAGAGACAGAGACAGAGGTGGGGAGAGGGAGAGAGAGAAACAGAGAGAACCAACCAACAAGCATGACCTCAGGCTCCCACATCTGAGAAAGTAGATGTGTGTCAATCCTAGTTGGCCAAGGCAACAGCTTTCAGGTCAAAGGCCATTGAAGAGTCTGCAAAAACAACCTGCAATTTCTACCTTCTTTCCTAGGAAATCCTGCCTTGGGATTTTTTTTTTCCTTAGCCAAACCATATCCCACTCTCGCTTTAAGCTAAGTTCTTTTTCTTTTGGAATCTAGTAATGGAGGAGTACATACCATATTCTGGCTGGCCCTGGGAACACGGAGTACTGAAGACATGGCTTTGCTGCCTGGAGCTTGCCTTTGCACAGGGCTGGATGTCAGAATGTGGCTTCACTGTGGGAAGCATGTTAATGCCAGGGCCAAGCAAAGGCAGGGAAACTGCTTACCTTTGTTTATAGGTGAAGCTGTTGCTCCTTTGTGTGACTCTCATCTTCCCACATCTTAGTTTTACTTCTGTTGCTGTGATAGAGTAGCTTAACAACAAGCAACTTGAAAAAGAAAGAACTTATTTTGGCTTATGATTCAATAAGGGATACAGTATTCCATGATGGGGTAGCAGAAGCATGAAGTAGGTCTGAGAGTCAGAAAGCTAACCAATCACATTTGATTCACACACAGGAAGCAGAGAAAGAGAACAGGAAGTGAGGCAAGGCTCTCAAAGCCCACTTCCAGTGACACATTTCCTCCAGCAAGGTTCTTCCTCTTAAAGGTTCCATGCTGTCCCCAACCAGTGCCACTAGCTGTAGGCCAAGAGTTCAAACACATAAGCCTATGGGGGACATTTCCTATTCAAACTACAATTTCCAGTTTCATTTCCCCCATTTTACTTAGACCCCAGGAAGCAGATGGTGCAACTTAGCCACAGGCTGGAATGCTATAACCACCTTTTGCAATATAGAACCAGTCTTTGCATCCTCCCTGCCTCCTGAGGTCATGGGAGGAGGCTTCATGTGCCACAGGGTGCTTTCAGAAGCACAGACAGGCCTGTTACACTCAAAATCAAGGCCTGGATTTACACTGTGACACAGCACTGGCAAGTTCTGCAAGGGCAAGAGCCTCTCTGTGGAGTTCCATCAGAACGTAACATTTGCCTTCTGGAACTGTGGGTGTGGAGTCAGGCTGAGGTTAAAATGCTCTGAAGGGATCTCTTCTAGCAATCTAGTTTTGCTGTGGAAATAAATTCTTTTTAGGTCTGAGGGACTCTCATAATGGCCACAAGACTTCAGCCCCTTTGTGGGGCTATTTTCCACCATCCAATGGTTCACATTTGAGCCCTTCTCTTCCAGCTCTTTGAACTGCTGTGCAGTTCTTTCTGTCAATTGGTAGTGCTCTACTCTCAGGCCTAATATCACCTCTAAGACATAAGTTGGCACTATGTGCCCCCAGGAAGTAGCAGGGGCCTCCTGGCTAGCCCACCCAGGAGGAACACAGTTTTTGAATGTTGAGTTGGCAGTTGATTCTGTTCATTAAAATGTTCACTCCAATGAGCTTTGCTTGAATCTGCCAAAAGTGGTTTTAATGACCACCACACAACCTGCTTAAGTCTTAGAATTAATTTCACGGAGTCTGTTTTTGATCAGATAATAAGCATTTTAGATATTAATATATTTTCAGTAAGCTGGCCTCAGTGTTGGTAAATTCCTAAGTGTTGGTGACGCTTAGTTTTACTGTGTAGAATTGGCTCTCTTGGGACTGGTTGCTATGCCTTGGGAAAAAGGGATTCCTCAGACAGTGGTGGCATAGGATTTAGTACTTATTTTCCCAGATGGAGTGCAAACCTTGACTCTTACATCCTGGGGGAATTCTAAAAATTAAAGTTAATCCACAGCTTGACACAATAGGACAGAATTAAATCCTTTCATAGCCAGACAATGACAGGGCTGTGCTGACTACGTTGTGAATGCATAGAAGCATTCTTACCTGCCAGAGCAAAGTTCATTTTCCAGCACTGAATGTTTAATCTCTTTCCAAAATTATGGCTGTTAGTTGTTTAAGTCTCCTCAGAATCAAATTAAGCTTATCTTGACATTCATACACATGTAAGTCACAGAGGCTCTGTAGCTTGATGTCTGCATTTGTGGAATTTGCCACCTCTTTCTGTCTTTTTTTTTTTTAATTGGTGTATGTATATTTACTGGTTTTCATAAGGACATTTTTACACATGCATGTGTAATAAAATTTGACTTTGTTCTACAAATGCCTTTATCGCCTTCTTTCTCTGCCTCTTTAGTAGCTTCATTCCTTTGCTAGTCTCACTTCTACTTTTATGTCAGGCATACATTCATTACTTTATGACATTTAGGATCCACTAGTGAGAAAAAACATATTTGTCTTTCAGAGTTTGACTTAATTTGTTAATATGATAATTTTTATTTGCATTCATTTTACTGAAGACAAAATACTTTTGTGCTTATTTATGATTGAAGACAATTCTAGGGTGTGTGTATGTGTGTGTGTGTGTGTGTGTGTGTGTGTGTAGCTGCATATATCCCATGTTCTTTAATTCTTCCTCTGTTGATGGATACCTAGGTTAGTTTCATAGCTTAAACTATTGTGAACAGTGCAACAATAAACACTGATGTGCAAGTGTCTCTGGGAAATGTTGACTTAGCCATTTGGGGAAATACCCAGGAATGATATTGTGGGGTCACATGGTCAATTTATTTTAATTCTACTGTTGTTTGCTTTAGAACTTCCATACTGATTTCCACAGTGGTTGAGCTAATTTACCTTCCCAACAGTGTATAAACAGTCCCATCCCCCACATCCTTGCTGGTATTTATTATCTTCTGACTGGCATTCTAACTGGGGTGAGATAGAGTCACACTCTATAGCCCAGGATGGTCTTTAACGTGTGATCCTTTTCCCTTGAACTATGGAGTGCTTAGATTACGCACAACTGGTTTCTAATTTTTTTAAAGACAAATTAATCTCTCTTTTGGTGTGGGCATAGGGCTTGGATGTCTTAGACCAGGCAAGGTGGTGGACATCCCAGTTCTGTCCAGATATTCAACTTGGACATCCCAAATCTGTCCAGATATTCAACTAACTCAGGAGAGAATGGATTTCTGATTTCTCTTACTGACTTTTAATTACAGCTTCCAACTTATTGTTTAAAAACAATAATAAGACCTCAACATAAAACCAAATACACTAAATCGGTTAGAAGAAAATGTGGGGAAGAGCCTAGAACTACTGGCACAGGAGACAGCTTCCTGAACAGAACACCAACAGCACAGGCTCTAAGATCAACAATCAATAAATGGGACCTCATGAAACTGAAAAGCCTCTGTAAAGCAAAAGATACTGTTGTCAGAACAAAATGACAGCCTACAGACTGGGAAAGGATCTTCACCAACCTATATCTGACAGAGGGCTAATATCCAGAATATATAAAGAACTAAAGAAGTTAAATAGCAACAAATCGAGCAATCCAATTAAAAAAATGGGGTACAGAACTAAACAGAGAATTCTCAGTAGAGGAATACAGAATGGCAGAGAAACACTTAAAGAAATGTTCAATGCCCTTAGCCATCAGAGAGATGCAAATCAAAACAACCCTGAGATTTCACCTGACACTCATCATAATGGCTATGATAAAAAACTCAAGTGACAACACATGCTGGAGAGGTTGTGGAGAAAGGGGAACCCTCCTCCATTGCTGGTGGGAATGCAAACTTGTACAGCCACTTTGGAAATCAATCTGGTGTATTCTCAGACAATTAGGAGTAGTGCTTCCTCAAGATCCAGCTATACCACTCCTAGGCATATATCCAAAAGAGGCTCAAGTACACAATAAGGACATTTGCTTAATCATCTTCATAGCAGCTTTATTTGTAATAGCCAGAACCTGGAAACAACCCAGATGTCCCTCAGTTGAGAAATGGATACAGAAATTGTGGTACTTTTACACAATGGAATACTACTCAGCAATTAAAAACAAGGAAATCATGAAATTTGCAGGCAAATGGTGGGACTTAGAAACGATCATCCTGAGTGAGGTATCCCAGGAGCAGAAAGACACACATGGTATATATTCACTTATATAGACCTATAAGATAGGATAAACATACTGAAATCTATACACCTAAAGAAGATAAACAAAAAAGAAGACCCATAGTAAGATGATCAATTCTCACTTAGAAAGACAAATGGGATGGGCATTGGATGTAAGAGAAAACAAGTAACAAGACAGGAGCCTACCACAGAGGGCCTCTGAAAGAGGTTAGGCAGTGTATCAAAGCAGATACTAAGACTCATAACCAAACCTTTGGCAGAGTGCAGGAAATCATATGAAAGAAGGGGGAGTTTGTATGACAGAGAGGATAGGAGCTCCACAAGGATCAAATATATCTGTCACAGGGATCTTTTCTGAGACTGATACCCCACCAAGGACCATGTATGGATATAACCTAGAACCTCTGCTCAGTAACCAATTGGTTTTACCCTAGTAAGGGGAACAGGGACTATTTCTGACATGAACTCAATGGCAGGCTGTTTGACACCCTCCGCCTGAGGGAGGAGCAGTCCTGCTAGGCACAGAAGAGGACTTCGCAGCCAGTCCTGAAGATACCTGATAAACCAGGGTCAGATGAAAGGGGAGGAGGTCTTCCCCTATGAGTGGAGTTGGAAAGGGGTAGGGAGGAGATGAGGGAGGGAGGGTGGGATTGGGAGGAAATGAGGGAACGGGATATAGCTGGGATACAGAGTTAATAAAATGTAACTAATATTAAAATAAAAAACAATAATAAACCCCAGCCAAATTCCATATGATAAAGTTAATACTTCTAATTAAAAATTTTCACATTAAAATGGATTTTAGGATAATTTGCTGCTTTCTAGGTTTTTAAAATTCATCATCATCATCATCATCATCATCATCATCATCATCATCATCATCATCATCGTAGTAATGTGTGTGTGCACCACAGTACACATCTGAAAGTCACTGGACAATTTTATAGAACTGATCCTCTCTATCCAACCTTTAGAGTTGACCCCAGATCACTATGATTTTTCAGCCATCTTGGCAGCACCTTCTTTCTAGGTCTTTGATTAAAAAAAAAAAAAATCTGAGGCAGGAGCTTTGAAAAAGGATCAGTGGATAACAGCTCAGATTGGTAGAGGACATGGTTTCAGTTCCTGGCACTTATGCTGCAGGGCTGATAACTGTCAACAACTTCAGCTCCAGGATGCTCTCTGCTGACTTCCACAGGCATTATACTCCTGTGTGTAAACCTAAATTATGTTTTCATGTGTGTACAGACACACATAAACACATAATTTTTAAAATGTAAATAAAATCTTTTTTAAAATATGAGGCAGTAGATTAAAGGCAAGTACTTACTAGCTTAACCAATTCTGCTCTAGGTCAACAGGAGAAATATCAGAGGAAGTCAGCTGACTTCCTGGCTTGGAAGGCACACACCCTCCAAGGAGAGGATGAGCTTGGGCCCTAAGTACCAGGAGTTTTCTTTTCTCTCTTTAAAAACCCATGGATCCCGTGGAGTCTGTAAGTGGCATGTTGGTGGGATATGTGTGATTCTCATGCAAATGACTCATTTCTGGCATGGGTGGCCCCTGAATACCCTGTAAAAAAAGTCTGGATTGTTTCAAAGCTTCCTTAATGCTGCCAGGGTTCTCCTGGGACCCATCAGGGGTTTTCACTCTCAGTTACTGGGAACAAATCCTCATTACTAAGGTGAAGCTGAGGTTAGGTTGCTCTGGCTTGCTTCTCAAAAGTAGGAGAAATGATTGCTTTTTCAATGTAGACTCCTAGTGGCTTTCTGGAAGGCTATTGGCTGTCTTTGGAGCCAAGTTACAAAGGAAGGCAGTAGCTGGACCAATAAGAGTTCTGATCACTGACAGGGAGATAAATGGAAAGTGCCAGCGATATCTGCCTCTGACAACTGAGTACTCACCTGGCTCTGTCAGGCACATGCTCCTCTTCCTTCATGGTCATAAAAGCAAACAGCTTTCCCTTGGTGTGGGGGGCACGTATGTGGGGTGGGAGGCACACTTGCTCTGGAGGTCTGCTTTTGTTTGGAAGCTTGCACCGTGGTAATTGCAAATTCTTGGGGCACAGGAGGACCGATGCCAGATGTTAGAACCTGGTCATTTTTCCAGTAAGGTCAAGCAAGGGTAAGTATCCAAGGTAACAGAGACTCCAAGGCTAGAAGGGGCAGATCTTGGTGGGCCTGCTTTCTGATGTCTAGATTCTAAAACATAGGTATTTGCAGATCCAAGTGCTGCTCATTATACCAAATAAGCCACTGCCATCACTAATCCCAGCATCCTGTTTTGAAACTTGGACTTTACTAACGATGTAGTCCATTTGTTTGACCAAGGAACAGAACTCTGCCATGTGGCTCCCTAAGTGGAAAGGTAAGATGCAAACAGCCAGGACCTGTCAGTGTTTGTGAGTGGGTGTACATCTTTCACATTGGCTTAAATATAATTATTTAGGAAGTTATCAGAAGAGAATCTGCCGTCAAATGTGGATCCAAGAAGATGGAAACATATTCTAGGCAAGGAGAGAGCTTCCAGGTGAGCTTGAGAATGCTTTTTATCTGAGGCGCTGGCTTCTGCAGGTCAGCAAGGAGCCATCTGTGGCTACATAGAAAAAGGAGCATTTGGGGAAAAAGAATAAATTAGGCTTGGCACTACACCTTGAGTTTCTCTAGAAAGTCTCAGTGAATGAGCCAAAGAATGGAAATATAGAAGGGGCCTGAAGAACCCGTGGCCTTTTATCTGTTGCTTTTCTGTTTGCTGTGACCTGGAAAAAGTATCTTTTTTTAAAGAAAGAAGAGTTTCCATTGGGCCTAGTTTGAGGGAGACAGAGTCCATCAAGAGAGGGAAGCCATGGCAGCAGGAGCACAAGGCAACTGGTCATCTTGTCTCCAGCAACAGGCAGTGGAGGAGGAGTGCTATGTTCAGTTCACTTTCCCCTTTTTCAATCCCATGGGATGGTGGCACCCATATTCAGGATGCGTCATACTTCCTCAGTTAAACATCTCTGGAAACTCCCCTCAGATACACCCAGAGGTGCATCTCCTAGGTCATTCTGAATCCAGTCAACTTGACAGTGAAGATGAACCATGACAACTCTCAGTCATTCCCAAGTCATTTTCTCCATGTCAGCATAACCCATTTATTGGCATATTTGCTCTTAATGTGATAAATGGCTGGACAGAGGCTCTGAGGAGATGTGTAATGCTTACAGATGATGTTAGAAACTGCTTGAATGTGCAGTGAGGATTTAGGTTACTGTCTAGAATCTTTAGCAAGCTACTATTCTTGCATAGTCAGAGGGAGTGAATACAGAGCAAGTGTCACAGAAATGTTGAAAGGCTTTAAATCTCTGGTCTTAGAGAAACAGCATAAGCTGAGCCAAGAGGGACTAAAGTTGGCCTAGGTAGTGTGGTGTTTTGGATTTCACCAATTTGCTGCCAGTGGATCTGCAAGGAACTTAGGGGCCTGTGTGGGATAAAGCAACATAAAGGATCAATTACCTACTCAAGGTTTAGAGTATAAGACTACAGAGAAACCAATTATATCCCATATTCATTTTATGTCCTTGTTTTCCAGCTGGGGATGTTATTTGCAGAAGTTCTGGAAACTTCAGTGTGAGGGCCTTGCTAGGGGAAGTAGGTCTCTGGGAATGTGCATTTGATAGTTACAAATTAACTTGGTCCGTTGTCTCTTTGTGCTTCCTGTGCCATGAGATGAAGAAACATCTCCATACACACTCCCATTATCATAACACTCAGAGCCAAACTCTCTAAAATCATGAGCCAATCCCCCGTAACTAGTTTCTGTGGGATGTTTTATCACAGAAAAGTAGTTAACAAAGACTAAAACCCCTCTCTTAGAACACAAATCCATCTCAGAGCTAACAGCTCTAAGATTTCCATGCTTGATAATTTATGAATCCCACATCCTGAGATCATGGTGACAGTATAATGACAGTCCCCTACAGCAAGCAATAAGCTGTCTGTTTGTCATTTTACTACCACAGACATGGTGAACCCAGAAGAAAGGTGTGTAGGCCTGCTGGTGTTCTGAGCCTAAAAGGGTCAGCTCTAGAAGGCTGATAACACCTCAAGGATGCTGCAGGCCAATCTCTGGTCCTAGCTGCTGCCATTTATTGTAGCAGGCAGAGAAAAACATGGAAAAGCAGCTAAATCTGGCATCATTTCTGGCATCATGAACTCAGGTTCTCAGCCAATGGCTTTTGCCATCAAAACAGGAGGCTCTCTTCACAATGGTCTACTCCACACCAGAGACTCCTTTAGATGGGGCTGGCTTCCTGTTGGACATTCTGCACCTGTGGAGCTTCCGCTCCTAATCTGGAGTCAGTCCCAAGAAACATGGTGCCCAGGTCGAAATAATTGAATCTTTCTCTCTTTTTTTCTATTATTGCTTTTTCCTATTGAATTTTGAGGGTACCATTATGTATCCCAGGTTAATCTCTTACCACAACCTCCTGAATACTGAGATTACAGGTGTGTGCCACCACATCCAGCTCATCTCAATCATTTTTGCCAAAGTTTATCCATTATTTGGAATCAGATGAGAACTAAAGTGTCATAGTTCTAGAAAGTTCTTTAGCCTGTGTCTAATGAACTTGTGGTTGTACTGGGACTCTTGGTCCTCTCACCAAGGTAGTGTTCAGCTATTGCATCTGCTATAACTGGACCCTGCTTGGTTTCCAGGCACCCACAGCCTATTCCCCCACCAGAATAATGCTGTGTCTGCACCTCATAGCAAATCAATCTCTGGGTTCCCTTCGCCTCTTCTGAAGGCCTCGTGTCTCTTTTGGAAGGACAAGCTTGCTTGATGGACTTCAAAGGAACTGGAGTAGGACAGTTCTACTTGAATCAGTAGGACAGCCATTCTTGAATCAAAAGGGAGGAGGTTTCCTTTGCACGCCTGGTGGGGAGTTGGTTACAGCATGGACTGCATGTCAAATAGATTCTCCGTGACTCATCAATGGACAGCAGCAACCATTTAAAAGTAACACTTCAATCAGTATTTGTGATGTTGGTGGAGAAAGTGTTGCTGCTGTTTGGAAATGAACTATGAATTTCCTCTTCTCATAAGTACAGAAATTTGCTCTAAAATTAGTACTACCCACTAGGGTAGAGCAGGAAACATGGTAACTAGAAAAACTAGAACCAATTTTCTATACCTGTTTCCTCCCACCTTACCTTGGTTCCCTGAATTCTACATCTTACCCACATATGTACTGAAGCTTTGGTGTGCTATTCTTTCTGCTACATGTAAGACCAGAAAGGAATGAAATATCTGTAGAGTATTTTACTGGGTGTGGATTTATACATTGGCAGGGCCTTTAGTTCATTTAATCCTGCTAGTAGTACTGTGAGGCAGGTACTTTTTCTTACTTTGGAGATAATGGTAGAGTGCTCATGTAGAGAGGAAAGACATGTCTTTCATTAAACAAGAAGTAAATGGACCCAGAACTTGACTGAGGTCTCTACTTCTTTTCTTATATTTTTTAGTTTTTTATATTAATTACAGGTTATTTACTTTGTATCCCAGCTGTAACCCCCTCCCTCATTCCCTCCCAATCCCACCCTCCCTCTTTCATCTCCTCCCTGCCCCTCTCAAAGTCCACTGATAGGGGAGGTCTTCCTCCCCTTCCGTATGACTCTAGTTTATCAGGTCTCATCAGGACTGGTTGCAATGTCCTCCTCTGTGGCCTAGGTCTCTACTTCTGAAGTGTGATGCTCATTTCACAAACCCTGGCTAACTGAGGGAAGGTTGTAGGAATTCTCCTGGTTTTACTGGAAACTCTGTAGACAGGATTCAAGGCACATAGTGTTTGAAAAAAAATAAGGAAGAAAGTGGGAAAATACAGAGCCAGGGTCACACTTTCTCAATCGATGCTCCCTTACCTCTGCAAGGCAAGGAAGGAAGGCCTAGGACAGGGAAAAGACACAGAGAGAGAAGGCCTTGTCCATCCATTCTCTAACAGTTGAGTTTACATTGTGGACTGTATAATGCATTATCCTCTATAACCACTAAAGACTTGCCTTACAATTAATGAGTATTAGACCACCTGGTTATAGGAGCCATCTAACTGTAAGTGATGCTCCCTTGCAGACTTCTATTCATGCATGCACACCAGTGATCACCCAGCATGCTCATTACCCATTTGGTTTTCTGTAAAAGGAATCAGGGACAGAGCTCACATTCTTTTTTTTTTTCACTTTATTCATTTTGTATCCCCCTATAAGCCCCTCCCTCCTCCCCTCCCCATCCCACCCTCCCTCCCGTTTCTGCATGCATGCCACTCCCCAAGTCCACTGATAGGGGAGATTCTGCTCTCCTTTCTGATCTTAGTCTATCAGTTCTCATCAAATGTGGCTGCATTGTCCTCTACTGTGGCCTGGTAAGGCTGCTCCCCCCTCAAGGGGAGGTGATTAACGAGCAGGCCAATCAGATTATATCAGAGGCAGTCCCTCTTCCTATTACTATGTAACCCACTTGGACACTGAACTGCCATGGGCTACACCTGTGCAGGGGTTCTAGGTTATCTCCATGAATAGTCCTTGGTTGGAGTATGAGTCTCTGGGAAGTTCCCTGTGTTCAAATTATCTTGTTCTGTTGCTCTCCTTGTGGAGTTCCTGTCCTCTCCAGCTCTTACTATTTACCACTTCTTACATAAAATTCCATTCACTCTGCCCAACAGTTGGCCATCAGGCTCAGCATCTGCTTTGACAGTCTATACTGCAGAGGCTTTCAGAGGCCCTCTGTGGCAGGTTCCAAGGTTGTTTCCTGTTTTCTTCTGGCTTTCAGAGGCCCTCTGTAGCAGGTTCTGAGGTTGTTTCCTATTTTCTTTTTCTTCTGATGTCCATCCTCTTTGCCTTTCAGGATGGGGATTGAACATTTTAGTTAGAGTCCTCTCTTTTGCTTAGTGTGTTTAGATGTACAGATTTTAGTGGGTTTATTCTATGTTGTATGTTTATATGAGTGAGTATATACCATGCGTGTCTTTTTGCTTCTGGGACAACTCACTCAGGATGATCCTTTCCCGGTCCCACCATTTACCTGCAAATTTCATGATTTCCTTATTTTTCATTGCTGAGTAATACTCCATCGTATAGATATACCACAGTTTCTGCATCTGTTCTTCAGTTGAGGGGCAGCTGGGCTGTTTCTAGCTTCTGGCTATTACAAATAAAGCTGCTACAAACATGGTTGAGCAAATGTTCTTTTTGTGTACTTGAGCCTCTTTTGGATATATGCCTAGGAGTGGTATGGCTGGATCTTGTGGAAGCGCTATTCCTACTTGTCTGAGAAAGCGCCAGATTGATTTCCAGTGTGGTTGTACAAGTTTACATTCCCACCAGCAGTGGAGAAGGGTTCCCCTTTCTCCACAACCTCTCCAGCATGTGTTGTCCCTTGAGTTTTTCATCTTGGCCATTCTGATGGGTGTAAGGTGAAATCTCAGGGTTGTTTTGATTTGCATTTCCCTAATGGCTAATGAGGTTGAGCATTTCTTTAAGTGCTTCTCTGCCATTTGATATTCCTCTACAGAGAATTCTCTCTTTAGCTCTGTTCCCCATTTTTTAAGTGGATTACTTGGTTTGCTGCTTTTCAGCTTCTTTATATATACTGGATATGAGTCCTCTGTCAGATAAAGGGTTGGTGATGATTCTTTCCCAATCTGTAGGCAGTCGCTTTGTTTTGATGACAGCGTCCTTTGCTATACAGAAGCTTTTCAATTTCATGAGGTCCCATTTATTGATTGTTGCTCTTAGAGCCTGTGCTGTTGGTGTTCTGTTCAGGAAGTTTTCTCCTGTACCAATGAGTTCTAGAGTATTCCCCAATTTTTTTTCTAGCCGATTTAATGTGTCTGGTTTTATGTTGAGGTCTTTGATCCACTTGGATTTCAGTTTTGTGCAGGGTGATAAGTATGGATCTATTTTCATTTTTCTACATGTAGACATCCAGTTGGACCAGCACCATTTGTTGAAGATGCTATCTTTTTTCCATTGTATGGTTTTGGCATCTTTGTCAAAAATCAGGTATCCGTAAGTGTGTGGGTTTATTTCTGGGTCTTCTGTTCGATTCCACTGATCCACCATTTTGTTTCTATGCCAGTACCATGCAGTTTTTATAACTGTTGTTCTATAGTACAGCTTGAGATCAGGGATGGAGATACCTCCAGAAGATCTTTTATTGTAGAGGATTGTTTTAGCAATTCTCGGTTTCTTGTTATTCCATATGAAGTTCAGAATTTTTCTTTCCAGGTCTGTAAAGAATTGTGTTGGTAATTTGATGGGAATTGCATTAAATCTGTAGATTGCTTTTGGTAAGATGGCCATTTTTACTATGTTAATCCTGCCAAGCCATGAGCATGGGAGATCTTTCCATTTTCTCATATCTTCCTCTAATTCTTTCTTCACATACTTGAAATTTTTTTCATACAAGTCTTTGACTTGCTTGGTTAGGGTTACACCAAGGTACTTTATGTAATTTGTGGCTATTGTGAATGGTGTTGTTTCTCTAATTTCTTTCTCAGCCCTTTTGTCTTTGGTATACAGGAGTGCTACTGATTTTTTTGAGTTAATTTTGTATCCGGCCACTTTGCTGAAGGTGTTTAATCAGCTGTAGGAGTTCCCTGGTAGAGTTTTTGGGGTCACTCATGTATACTATCATATCATCTGCAAATAGTGATAATTTGACTTCTTCCTTTCCAATTTGTATCCCCTTGATCTCCTTCAACTGTCTTATTGCTCTAGCAAGGACTCCAGCACTATGTTGAAGAGATATGGAGAGAGTGGGCAGCCTTGTCTTGTCCCTGATTTCAGTGGGATTGCTTTAAGTTTCTCTCCGTTCAGTTTGATGTTGGCTATAGGCTTGCTGTATATAGCCTTTACTATGTTTAGGTATGTGCCTTGTATCCCTGATCTCTCCAATACTTTAAACATGAATGGATGTTGGATTTTGTCAAATGCTTTTTCAGCATCTTGGGAGATTATCATGTGTTTTTTTTTTTCTTTCAGTTTGTTAATATGGTTTATCACATTGATGAATTTCCGTATATTGAACCACCCCTGCATACCTGGGATGAAGCCTACTTGATCATAGTGGATGATATCTTTGATGTGTTCTTGTATTCGGTTTGCGAGTATTTTGTTGAGTATTTTTGCATCAATGTTCATAAGAGAGATTGGCCTGAAATTCTCTTTCTTTGTTGAGTCTTTGTGAGGTTTAGGTACCAAGGTGACTGTGGCTACATAGAATGAGTTTGGTAATATTCCTTCTGTTTCTATTTTGTGGAATAGTTTGAAGAGAATTTGAGTTAGCTCTTCTTTGAAGGTCTGGTAGAATTCTGCGCTGAAGCCATCTGGTCCTGGGCTTTTTTGGATGGGAGACTTTTGATGACTGCTTCTATTTCTTTGGGGGATATAGGAACATTTAATTGATTTACCTGGTCCTGATTCAGCTTTGGTAAGTCAAATCAATCAAAAAAATTGTCTATTTCATTTAGGTTTTCAAATTTAGTGGCATATAGACTTTTGAAGTAAGTCCTAATGATTGTTTGGATTTCCTCAGTGTCTGTAGTTATGTCTCCCTTTTCATTTCTGATTTTGTTGATTTGGGTGGTGTCTCTCTGCCTTTTAGTTAGCTTGGCTAAGGGTTTGTCGATCTTGTTGATTTTCTTAAAGAACCAGCTCTTGGTTTCATTGATTCTTTGAATTGTTTTATTTGTTTCTAATTGATTGATTTCAGCCATGAGTTTGATTATTTCCAGCCATCTACTCCTTTTTGGTGTGTCTGCTTCTTCTTTTTCTAGGGTTTTTAAGTGGGCCATTAAGTTGCTTGAATGAGCTGTCTCGAATTTCTTCTTGAAGGCACTTAGTGCTATGAACTTCCCTTTTAGCACTGCTTTCATTGTGTCCCACAAGTTTGGGTATGTTGTGTCTTCATTTTCATTGAGTTCTAGGAAGACTTTAATTTCTTTCTTTATTTCCTCCCTGACCCAGCTGTCATTTAGTAACAAGTTGTTTCAGTTTTTACTATTTCTGTTGTTGTTGAAGTCTAGCTTTATTCCATGGTGATCAGACAGGATACAGGGGATTATTTCAGTCTTCTTGTATCTGTTGAGGCTTGCTTTGTGACCAACTATATGGTCTATTTTGGAGAAGGTTCCATGAGGTGCTGAGAGGAAGTTAAATTCTTTTGTGTTTGGGTATAAAGTTCTGTAGATGTCTGTTAGGTCCATTTGATTCATGACCTCTGTCAGAGATATTGTTTCTTTGTTTAATTTCTGTTTTGTTGACCAGTCCTTTGTTGAGAGTGGGGCGTTGAAGTCTCCTACTATTAATGTGTGGGGATCTATATGTGGTTTAAATTTTATCAATGTTTCTTTTACAAATGTGGGTGCTCTTGTATTTGGGGCATAGATGTTCAGGATTGTGATGTCTTCCCTTGATGAGTATGAAGTGTCCTTCCCAGTCTCTTTTTATTAATTTTGGTTGAAAGTCTATTTTATCAGATATTAGAATGGCTACTCCTGCTTGTTTCTTGGGTCTGTTTGCTTGGAAAGTCGTCTTCCAACCTTTTACCCTCAGGTAATGTCTATCCTTGTGCCTTAGGTGTGTTTCTTGTATGCAACAGATTGCTGGGTTTTGTTTACATATCCACTCTGTTAATATGTGTCTTTTTACTGGAGAGTTGAGTCCATTGATGTTGAGAGAGGTTAATGACCAGTGGCTGTTAGATCCTTTGATTTTGATGTTGGCTGTGTTCATAAGGTTGTGTGCTTGGTTCCTTTTTGTTTTACTGTAGTAAGGTTAATTATTTCCTGTGTTTTCTTGACAGAGCTCACATTCTTAAGGAACAAATATGTGCTTAGGCTTAAGAGGAGTTGCATTGTCTTTTAAGGAAAAATTATATAAATTCTTCTCAGAGTATTCTTAAGAAGCATTGCATGACTTGGGAAGGATTTATGAAGTAGAGTGCCCTTGACATGTATTTCAAATAAATATGAAGACATTGCCTATAAATTTAACTTTCTTTTAAGTGGTGATTATGAAGTGAGGCAAGATTGGCTCTGAATAATAGGAGCTGAAGGCTTTGCAAAAATTGGTGGGGGCTGGGAGATGTGGGTGCTTTTGGCTGTAGTGGATAGAGTTGCCAGGGAGCTGACCTTAGTGGGCACAGCTTATGCTGAGTTAGGAATGTGGTAGCCACACACTCTAGGCATTCCCTACTTCCTGGTTTCACCATTAACAGTTGCAAAACATCTTGTGAAGTGCAAGTCCCCGAGGTCTCCGGCTTCCCTGATTGATATTTTGTTAATCCCCATCTCAAGTGTCCTGCTGAAATGACAAAACAAAACAAAAAAAAAAAGCCTTCTTATCAAGAGGACAAGTCACACTGTCCCTGTACCTGCCCAGCAACTATTAGAAAAGATCCTGGGTATTATTTGCATCCTACCAGATCTGTACAGTGATGTTCAGGGAAGGAGATGAACACCCTCTTCCATGCCTGAGGTGTGGGCATACAGTCTTAGCTACAGAACAGTGTGACTTAGTGATGTACACAGGCTTCAAGGCAAAGAGACCCACGCCTCCAAGTTCTGCTTCTGCCCCATTCTATCTTTATGCCTTTCCCATGATCGACAGTGCCTGCAGCCCTGAACTACTCCTATATTTTGGATGAGTTAAGCAAGAGTTATAGATGGAAAAGTGACTGAAAAGTAAGCTTGTACTAAAAGGTAGTTACTGTTATTATTTAACAAATAGCTTCTCACGATCCAGTCTGATCCAGTAGGAAAGAGACTTCCATTCAGCTTGACTGCCAGAGGGTGATCCTCAGTACATGGTAGCTGGAGAGAAAGGAATGCTGCATGTTGTCCTGACCTTTGCAGGTGTGATATGGCATGTGTTCCCCTATAAATAAAAATGTTAAATAAATAAATAAATAATTTGCAGTGATTGATGGCTACTGTGTCAGTCTCTCACTGGCTTAGGACTCTCAGACCTTCAGGTAGCTTTGATTTTCCAATTCCCAATGGCAGAAATGCTAACTTACAATATGCCAATGAATAAAAAGCTCAGTTTCCCCAGTTGCCTTCCATAAGGGGAGGTGTGAGCAGATTCATGGCCAATAGATGGCATAATCTCTTACTATTCCTAAATAAGAAAAGTGTTTATGTGGCTGTATTGGAATGGAGATCACATAACTGAAATCCAAGAGAAAGAAAGGAAACACCCTATGTGCTCAGATGTAGCAAGGTCTGTTTTGTCTTAGCCCACTCTTCCACAGCCTGACAGCTTCCCAGGGGAAAATCTAAAGGACTTTTCCTTGGAGGAACACATTCAGGATGACTGGGCTAAATCAACAGACAGAAATATTGATGTGTAAATCAGAGAGAAGCCACTGAGCCACTGAGCTGTTTGGTTTAGGGTGCTTTGGACTTTGAAATGAGAAAGCTGATACTGTATGTGGTTCTCCCTGTAAGCCTGGGAAACCATGAGATTTAGACAGCCTGGGACCTGCAAATATTTGGGTTAGTTTTTTTTTCCCCACATACTGATAAGTTCTAGTTTTAGTTCTTTCCCAGACTTACTCCACTACGTATTTATTCTGCACTTTGTTCTGAGTGCCCATTAAATCTAACACACACACACACACACACACACACACACACACACACACACACCTGCACAGACACATGCACATATGCACACATGCTCAGGTACACACACACACACACACTCCATCAACAACAGCCCATCTATTGGTTATATAATGAAACCAAATGTCCCAGTAGCTAGCCACTCCACAGGGCATGCTTTTCCTTCCCATTAATTTGAGAATCTCTCTCCATGAGGTCTTTTTCTTCTCTGTTCCCTCTACCCCAAGCTGCAAATGTCTACCATCTTTTGTCAGCCACACTTAAAGATGCCTGTCTCCTTGAGAGTGAACTTATCTGCCTTGTTTCACTATTTTCAGGGCATTCCTCAGGGGACCTTAACCTTCTGAAATTCTTGTTAAAGATTAGATACCAAACTCAGCACTCCACAGGAGTTAATGGACAGCTTTAGTACACACAGCAAGACTTCCAGAGGAGTCAGACTATTTACTCACGGGAAAATGTGGCTCTGATGGTCAGACAGGATGTAATTTACATTCTAATCCACTTCTGGCACTGGGTGTTGCTGAGTCCGAAGGAGGGAGTAGCCCAGGAGGCCTCAGTTTAAAGACTTTTTTTTTTTTCCAAACACGTACTACCATTGAGCCCCACCATGGGCTTTTAGGAGCCCTGCTTTTTCCTGCTCTGACCTGCTGCTTCTTTCTTTCCCCCTGTCTTGCTTTTTATTAGTGTAGCATTAGGCTTTCCCAGACATTTATAGTATTCCATAGCTCATCAGTAAGATAGAGTTTAGAAGCTGTCATGTGACTTTTCCTGAGGAGACTTAAATAAATGTGTATTCACCTTCTTGATGGCACCAAAAGACATTCCAGCCTGGTTTGGAGAACCAGTGAGCTCATTGGTGTTACTTACAGAACATTCAGGGTTACTTTCAGGAGGCTGGGTGTCATAAAGCCAATTTGTTGTGGGAAAAAATGTAGCACTCCAATATTAGTTATTACTTACAAAAGTGGCATTAAAGAGCCTCCACAGGCAGGCAGCCTTCTGTTTCCTGAATGCTCTTGTAGGCCCCAAGACCACATGTAGCTAGCTGTAGAACTGGAGGGGACTGGAATCTCAGGTGAAAGTACAGTAGCACCTCTCAGCTTAGCTACCACTAAAACCCCACCCACTGCTCCATTTCTTGCTATGTCATTGCCTGACTATAGGGAAAAGACCCTTCTTAGGGAACTAGAACACATGCTTCTTGAAGGTTGATGGTCCAGTCAGGCCCACAGTAAACAGTGCCCACCCCCACCCTACAAAAGTCAGTTTGTTTTTTTGTGGCTGTAGGAGCTCTGTGGAATTTACAGCTCTCCAAGTGGGAAATCTAGCCTAGAAACACGTCATTCATTTGGTGTGAAAATTGGCTAACGAGTGTGTTGTTTTGTAGTTGTAGAGAGCCTTTAAGTTTCAAACTCTTCCAAAAAAATCTGAATTTTACTGAAGAGGCCTTGGGCAGCAGGCTCTTGGTCTGTTCAGATTTCTGGACTGGCGCCTCAGCATTGTGATTTGTGTGACTCACTCTCTGATCTGGGTTCAGAACACTGTGCTTGGTGTGGCAGGGTGTTTCTGAGGATCCACCTGATGGCCCTCTCTCTTCTGTCGTTTTCTTGTTCAAATAGCTAGCAAGCCACTGGGTGGATGCCTGAGTGTGAGTCCCTAGAATATGGCTAGATAGTAATGGTGACATGATTTTACAGAGAGGACAGAGTGGTTTCCTGTCATATGGACAGATATTATAGAATTCTGACAGATTTATATCTGTGACCCCAAACTCCTTACGCACTGAAAGCCAGAAATTCAGCAAGGCCTTTTTTTTTTTTTTCCAGAATACTCTTAGCAGCATTCATAGGGAAGACATAAACAATAAAAAGTTAAATATCTGCACTTTAAAAAAGTTTAAAATTAATTTGTGGCTAGCACACAAAGAAATAAGTTTCATTTTCAAATATCATTTTACTTGGTTCTTATTCACCCCCTCACTGCCTGCTCCCATTCCATCTCCTCCCTTCCTCCCAGACTCCTCATATGCTCTCATGTCTATATGTTCCATGACTTTTTCTTGTTCCCTCTTCTTCCTCCCTACTCACTTCTCATATTTGCCCCCCCACACAAATGCACACTCTTAAATCTAGATTATATACATGAAGGAAAACACACACACTTTTCCTAAATCTGGTTTATTTTTCTTTAACACAGTATCTCCAGTTCCATCCATTTCCCTGCAAATGACAGGATTTCATTCTCTGTTACAGCTGAATAAAACCCTCTTGTGCCTATGTGCTATGATGTCCTTAATTTTTGGAATTTGTCTATTTTTAATTAGCACGCAAGTGTTTCATTGTGGTGTTTTCATGCAGTTTGCTTTGCTCTTCCCCTCCTCCCCCCTTTTAAACCCTATCTTCCTACCCCGTTATATTCTCCTGTCCCCTTGTTGTTTCATGATACCTGACTTTCTGTGCCCATGTCTGTGGACATGACCTGTTTGCACAGCCTGGATATTTCCAGTGGTGCAGCAGTAAGCATGATGGTAAAGAACCATTATTTTCTAAGTTAGACATTTCAGAGCCTGTGACAGGGCAGGAAATTCAGATGTCCAGAATGATATACTTATGTGGCTGCTCAGTCCAGTCATTGCTGCCGTCATATTCAGTCCTTCCTCCAGTCCCCAAACTTAGTCTCACATGAGAAAGTACCTGTCTCCCCAGTGCTGGCCCTTGACCTGACTGGGGCTGGGGTCTTTTCTAGAGTTCTCTCAAATATTTGGTCTTAAAAGAAGTTTCTGAAAGTATAGGGGCTTGGTGAGGCATTCAATTCCCCTCCCTCAAACTCTAGGAGCTGCTGAACTCAGGTTCTGGTTCAAAACCACTGTCAATAGCAGTCACAGTAACAAGATGAAGTCCTTTAGAGCAGTGGACAGTGGCATAGATGATCACTTCTGTGGTGACTGAGACTGGGAGGCCCTCTGGGCTAAGTCAGTGTGAAATGGTGCTTAAAAGCTTACGAGTGTGAGCTATGTGGAGATGTTAAGTGAGTCACCTACACTCAGACCAACCCATGAGATGACATTACTACACTATTTGAAGTCCATCAGCAATCTAAAGAGTTCAGTTAGTATCCATGTTGGATGAAGTATAAACTGAGGGCTGCCTGGCCCAGCAGGCTGATAGAGGAGACAGGTTCCTGAGAGTGAGAAGGGTAGCCAAAATCATGTAGATTCTAGATTTCTCATTCCCTGCCTGGTACTGCTCTAGCTATGCTGTGCTAAATGCACTCAATATTTTGGATTATTACACTTTTACGAGTTTATAAAATCAACTGTTGAGCCTAACCTAGAGCTGGGAGATATTTAGAATGTCAAGTGGAGTTGGTTTTCCTAGGCAGCAGGTCCTCACTGCTTTCCAGCATCCTGACTTATCTCAAGGTGGCACTCAGCCCTGGCTGCCAGGACAGGCACATGTAACTTTAAAGAATGCATATGCACATGCATTGTAGATTAGGTAAGTAAGGGTCTCTGACAGTGGAGCCCAGGTCGAGTATTCAAGGAACCCTAGGAAGCTGCTGGTAAGCCATATCCTGGACTTGCCCCTGAGCCAGCTTCCTAAGAATGGTCTGTAGGAAGTGTTCTTGAGGCCCTTAGTCCAGGGCTACATAAGAGAAATCCCAATATTTAGGGAATGGTATATCAAATTAGGAATTTTAAGTTTAGAACCAACTTCTCTATGGTGAGGGAGATCCATATGATCCCTTAGAGTCTAAGGGATCCCTTAGGGTCTCAGTGACAAGTACACCAAGTCAGCAGCTTTCTACAGACCAAGGGGCATGGCTTTCTTTGGCTTCTAACAGGTTTCTAAGACATGGGTCAAGAGTTAGCAAAAGCCAATGTACTGATTACTCCAAGAGCATCTGGAGGACAGAGTTCAGAATATGAGCGTTGGAAAAGATGAAGGCAAATGCCAAGGGATTGAGGCATTAGAAGCCTTGTTGTCAGGGCCCCAAGCACACAGATTAGATTTAGTAATCTGTGTGTTGAGCTGAGGACTGTGTGTGTGTGTGTGTGTGTGTGTGTGTGTGTGTGTGTGTGTGTTTTGTTTCTGGCAGTGCTGAGGACTGAACTCCGGGCCTCAGATGTGCTCAGGCAAGTGATGTCCCACTAAACTATGACTGTAGCCCTGAAATGGAATTTTGTAAAAGCTTCTTATGTGGTTGTCATGAGCTGCTGTGGTGAGAGTCACAGGTCTGACATGTTTCCAGTGTGCAGGTGAGGTTGAGGCCACACAGTTTTCTGCCCCTAGCATGCTCTGCCTCTTCCACAGTGACAGCCGTTTGCTGTGTACTACACAGACTCAGGCCCTGGACTTCACACCAGCTCCTCAGTGCCCCCACTAAGCCTATTATACTTCTCAGAAAGACCCTTCTTTGTCCCTCTTTCTTCCCTCCCTCCCATTGTCCCTCCCCCCCCTTTCCCTGATTCCTCCTTCTCCTCCTTCTTCTACTCCATTTCCTTACCTTCTTGCTCAGAAATATCTCCAACATGCTGAATTTCCAGCTTGGTTATTTTACTATGGCTTGCATGAGGCTTAGGTTTCAGCATACCACTTCCATAGATTCTATAAATTGAGTGATTGAGGTAATAACATTTGAAATCACTGTTTTCATACACACACTCACACACACACACACACACACACACACACATATACACACGCATACACACATTAATTCAAGAAAGTCTGTAATGAACAAAATATCAGAATTTCATAATAAAGTAAAATACACTCACAACATCACTCAGACCCACTCTAAAATTTCAGGTCTGAGAAGCAAATAAGATATACATCATGACTTTATTTGACATTTTTTCCTTATGTAGTATTTTTGCTTTAGCTTAGTGTATTAAACACTGCAAGGAAATAGCTTATTAAAACGTGCAGATCTTGGTGACATAAGATTTGAATGTAGCTTCTACACATGTCCCTGTCTGTTGTAAATTAATTCTCACATCTTGCAATGTTCACTATAATGTAAGGGCCATGCTAGTGTCTACTAGGCTATAGAGTTTAGGAAACAATAAAAACCTCAAATTTTGAACATGTTCAGAACAGGTACTTTTCCCCCCCAAATATCTTTCCATCTGGCTGATTGAAAGTGAGAGTATAGGACATGTGGAAATAAAGGATGGTTTATAAGTTTATAAAAATTATAAAACTAGATGGGAATTTTACTTTCTTATTAACTACTTATAAAATCTTTACATCAACGTAACTCAGTTTTTTCAGTGAAAGAGGTAACTGTAGCCCAGGCCTTGAATTTCCAGTGTAGCCACCAACAGTGTCTTTGAACTCTGATTCTCCTACTTGCTCCTGCAAGCATGTCACAACACCCAGCTTTTTATCCAGGTTCTTAAAAGGAAGGTATAACTGTGGATAACCATGATGGTTAAGAAAAAAAACAAAAGGTTGGCCTGTTCAGCCAGAGAGAAAAGCGACAGCAAGGAGGCTGGCCTGAAGAGGGTCTCCAGGAGACAGTGAGTGCTCACGACCATTTGTTTGTCCCAGGGAGGTCCCAAAGTCCTCATCTGGAGCCTTTGAGCCTGCATTTGTGTTACACAAGAGAGGGGAAGGTATGCATTTTTTGCCTGTGACAACAGTAGCAAGAAATAGGTAAGATTTCAAAACAAATCAACTGAGAACCAAGCGAAGCGTGGGACTGCAGTACAGTCTTCAGAAGTCACCTGGTAACTGAAGAGTTTGCATCTGGCATGTCAACAAGCCATGTGCACCACAGACTCCAGAGCCAAAGGGACAGTCTGTCATGGATTGAACTCTGCAAAGCTCTGAGCTCCTGGCTGAAGAGACATGCAAGGATAAAGGGCATTTGGCTTCATTCTTTTGGGGCCTATGATGTGAAGTACATCATGGAAGACCACATGTGGAGGAGCCTGTTTGCCTCATGATGAGCAGGAAGCAAGAAAGGGGTCAGGAAGAGGCCAGTATCTCAGTATTCCTACAGAGGGCATGCACCCATCAATGTAACTTCCTCCCATTAGCCCTGTCTCCTGAAAGTTCCACCATTTCCCCAAAGTGCCATTGGCTGGTGACCAAGGCTTGACTACACTGGGGTTTGGGTAACACTCTAGGTCAGTAGTTCTCAACCTTCCTAATGCTTGACCATTTTTATACAGTTCTTCACATTGTGGTGACCTCAAACCATTAAATTATTTTTATTGCTACTTCATAACTGCAGTTTTGCTACTCTTATGAATCGCAATGTAAATATCAGATATGCAGTATATCTGATATGCAATCCCCATGAAAGGCAAGATATCTGATATGTAATTCTTGTGAAAGAGTCAGTCAACCTCTTCCCTATGGGTCACAACCCACAGGTTAGGAACCACTGTTCTAGATCTAAACTTTCCTCTTTATAAGATGACTATCTCAGATACTTTGTTACAGTGCTACAAAGTTGACTCAAAAGGCTTTCTAGTCCTTGTTGCTTAAAGATAGACTCTGTTTGCATCAGATGGATCTAAAAGGCCCAGGGCTACTGTTGCTGTGTGGTGATTACACACACAGGCAGCATGAGCAATACACATACAAGCAGCATGAGCAATACACAGACAGGCAGCATGAGCAATACACAGACAGGCAGCATGAGCAATACACAGACAGGCAGCATGAGCAATACACAGACAGGCAGCATGAGCGATAGCACCCATAGTTTTGTGACTTTTAATTTTAGGTTTGTGTGCATTTCACTACCTAAGTATTTCTTCTTTGGAGTGTGGTCTCATGACCTTTTTCTCACTATTAAGAATAATGATCAAACATTTAGAAGTAAGACAGATAAGCAGGCAGTAATTGTGTTCTTTAAGCATTTTTTCAGGGGCAAAACACTTTCTTCAGCTCACTGTTTACTGCTATCTCAAGTGCCTAAATCTAGAAAAATTATAAGCTTGGAGGTTTTTATTTACCAGTGATACAATTTCTGGTTATCAGAAACAAAACCTCCAAAGTATGTGGTTTATTTTCCCATAGGTAATAGTTTGTACTGATTTCAGGCATCTCAGAGCTTGATCCTGACATCCCTTTATAAACTGTTCATAAATACACAACTAATTGAATCTGCCAGAACTGGCTTTATATTTTTAGATTTACTTATTTTGTGTGAGTGTTTATCGGACATATATATGTGTACCGCATACATGTCTGGTACCTGAGGAAATCATAAGAGACTGTCTTATTTCTTGGAACTCAATGTTACAAATGGTTGTGAACTATCAAATGGGTGCTGGGAACTGACCCGTGTCCTCCTTAAAGGCAGAAAATGCCAGCCATCTCTCCAGTCCTCAGAACTGGTTCTAATACTTGTAGATTTCCTCATTTTAAAATGAATTGGATATATTTTATATTAAAAGAATGAGTCATAATTACCTTTTTGATCAGTGTACTTGAACCTTCCCTGAGCCCATGAACCTTAGAAGTGTGGATGTGTGGTGTGCCTGCCTGCTGAAGGACTCCAGGGCAGCAGAATTGGCCATTGGCCAACTTTTATCACTCCCATGCCTCGGGACTTGGCATGTACCTACTGAATGTTACAGACCTATTCTTCTGAACCCTTCTCTGTCTTGAGCAGGTTTGCATCTAGACTTTTGCAGGGTTGGTAACTCACTTATTACTTGGGACAGAGGCTGAGCCTCAGAGGAGTATACTCGATCTACTTCATTGAGTGACAAGATGCAAAGAAAGTCTGTCCCAGAAGGAAGCTTTTCATGTCCTAGGCTGCTTATTAGAGTTAACCTGGGGTGGGGTTCAAGGAGTCAAATGTTTGCCTCTCAAGCACGAGGATCAGAGTTAATTAATGTTGATTCTAAGAAGCACATTAATTAAAAAAAATCTGATATGAAAGTATCTGCCTGTAAACCCAGCTCTGGGAGGCAGGAAGCTGAGAGAGTAGAATAGGAGAGGGTGGTGAAGAAAGAGGGATATAGGTTGCTGCTGGAAAGCTAGTCTGGATAATTGAGGAGTTCAAGGTTCAGTAAGGAACACTGTCTCAAAAAAGAATATGAAGAGTGGTTGAAAATGCCCAGTACCTACTTCTGGCCTGTGTATACATGCTTGTGTATACATATATGGGCACACTTACATAGATGTGTGTGCACACACAGGCACACACACATTGAATTGACTTGATAACTGAGAAAAATGCCACAACTCGGAGTCCTACCCTTAGGATGCCTAATTCCCAAGGAACTGAACCAGGTGTCAGCATTTTTAGGGGTAGCATCCCCACATCTCTTGGGAGTGAAGTTGGTCAACCACAGTTCTTCATTTGGCCCAGGGACTTCATGCATTGACTCTCCTCCTCTTCCCCTCAAATGTGGGTAACCTGAGTGGTGTTGAAATTATCCCCAGGGGGTTGCTCAGAGCTGCTGCAACCCCAGCATGGAACTCTATTAGCTGCTCTCAGCACAGGGCTGCACTGTGTGAGCACTCTTTCCTGCTTCCTTTTACCCCCACGGCTTTTAAGTTTTAAGCTTCTAACACCCACTAAAATATCTCTGGGACAAAAAGTAGTTTTGAATTGAAAATGGCAATTGTTAACAATTTCCCCAAATCTCCCTTTTCTCAAGTGTTTCTTTGGTGCCCACTGAGAGACCTTGCCTCAGGGAACTGATGTGCACAGGATGGACCTTATCTCAGGTCCCTCTCCTTTCCCACCACCACTACCCCTCTCTTTGCCTGCTAGATCCTGAATATTAATGTACTGGTGCTGATGGGTGACAGTAGAATGAGCCTGTGCCTTTTCCCAGCTTCTCTGCGATTCCACCATGGCAATTTCAAAGCAACAAGTTATTTAGATTCCATATGTACCTGAGCCCAAGTGACCTGGCTTCCCCGAAGAGATCAAAAGTGCAGCCCAGGGCCTCAGGGCTGGAGTCCAGCCATCCACTGGCCAGAGTGTAGGCAAAGAGCCCCAAGTCCCTTCTGGTGTTTTCTCTCCCCATCTCCTTCCCCTACTAAGGTAAGGCTCTGTTCTAGCTCTAGTCTCCTTCCTCTGATTTCCTTTCCTTTTATTTATTTATTTATTTATTTATTTTTATTTCAGACTAAGGAGGCCCTTTGTGAAGTGGGGTAGGGTTTTTTTTGTTGTTGTTGTTGTTATGCACAAATATTTAATCTTTTCCAATCTGCCCTTTTGTACAGCTGTCAGCTCTAAACTGCTCTGTTTGCTTTAGCCAGGAACAGGATACTGCTTTGAAAGGCAATGCAGAAGTCAGATTACTTCTGAATCGCCTTTTATTTCTGCACGAATGCTTTTCGAGGTAACTATAGATTTAGATTTTTCTTCTTCACCGAAGAGTGTGCTGCCAGTGTGGATTTGGTAAAGAGTAGCCAGGAAAATCTGGCCACACAGTTGGTTTTTTTGTTTATTTATTCCCTGTAGCTTGGAAATTAGTTACAGAGAGGTTTAAAAATAAACCCAAGCACAGTTTCGTATGGATCTCTTTCAGTCAGGGTTTGCTCCTTTTCCTTTAAAGTGAGTCATTATCTCATGCAAAATGTATTTGCTCCTGGGAGCAGAGCCTTGAGAAGACACCTGCAGACAACTCTGAAGAAGGGAAAGGGGGTGCAAAGGGGGTACACTGAGCTGCAGCAGTAACAGTGGTAAAGTCTGCATTGTGCCCTGAACTCCGGCTATTGTGGCAATCCCCCTTCCCATACTATGCACTTATCACTCCCTTGTGCAAGAGAGATGCAGGCACAGTACCTTGTCTGTGCACACAGCTACTCATGCAGATGGCTTGGGTACTTCTTTCAGAGCTCTTTGCTTTATTTGCTATTGGCTTTGATCTGTGTCAAGGGACGGTGAAACTGTGATTTTCCATTACAGTACCAAAAAATGACAGATAACAAGTCCTAATTGTTAGAGACTGTGATAAACATCATACTTTTAAGTTCTTTCAAACTCACCCTCAAGCGGCTCTAGACGCTCTCTAAAGCCATAGGATGACAGAAACCATAAAAATGCCCTGGGGACTTTGGATGAAGTTTGGAGCAGAATAAACAGTGAGAGGAAAAGATCATTTAGCAGAATTGAGCAGTTAGCAGAATTTGGCTTAGAATCCAAGGTCTGAAAATGCTATTGGTTAACTCAAAGTTACAACTTTGAGAGGAAAGAGGAAATGAACTATGGGAATGGTGAGAACTCTCATGTTCTTCCATGTGAATATTTTGGAAAGCATTTCTGTGGCAGGACTCTTGTGGTATAGTAAGCAAGAAAGAGCAGGATACAAAATGAAATACATAGTGTAGATAAAATAGAAGAAAAACCAACAAAATATTAGGCATAGCTATTACATGATGAGACTTCACTTTTATAGTTTTGGAAAATATTTTTTCTTTGTACTACTCTACAATTAATATAGATTTCTATTATAATCAGAGATTAACTAGTAAGGTGGAAAAAAAGAAAGGACCACTGCCTGGTATACAGCACATGAGCGGTGAGGAGCCTCAGTTGTCAGAAGCAAGCTCTCTACAACAACGTAGGGAGGCTCATGAAAGAAGAATGTTTTCTCTGCCCGCCTCTCCAGTGGAATGGTTAGCTTCTAAGTCTTCAGAGTCTTCCTGGTGTGACAAAACACCTGGGACAAAGGAGAATGTCTTTTAGTTCAAGTTTCAGGGTCACGAACCATGATCTGTACAGTGAGGTGGAGCCTTGTGATGGAGGCAGAATGAGAGGAGGGGTAGGGGCCTCAATGCCCATTTGAAGACACAGCCACCGGTCGTGTGCTTTCTCCACGAAGGCTTCACCTTCCAAACTATTTTTTAAAATGTCTTTTGTGTGTATGTGCAGTGTACATGCAATGTATGTGCAGGACACGTGACTATGCACATGAGTCAGAAGACATCAGGTGCCTTATCACACAAGAAAGTCTGCTTTGTTTCCTTGAGACAGGTACTTGCTGAACCTAGAGCTAACCTGATGACCAGCAAGCCCCAGAGATCCTGCTGTCTGCTCTCCCGGAGTGCTGAGTGTGTGCTAGGGATTTGAACTCAAGTCCTTACACTTGCACACAAAGTGCCTGATGAGCTAGGCCCCAACTTCTGATGTTTCTAACACTTTCAATAGCATTATCAGCTGGGAACCAAACATTCAGCACATGAACCTTCAGGGGACATTCCAGATCTAAAGTTTACATAATAGCTTCTTTGTTTTCTCTGTTGATCTCATAAGAGGATAAGCTTGGATAGATGTGTGCTACACTGTGAGGATGGGGGAGATGCTTCCCCAGTTTAAATCTGAGAGACTGGCAGAAAATGAAGCATGTTTTATCCAACACCAAAGTTCTTGTAAGCAACAACTTGAAAAATAAAAGATAAATGCAAGATGCTGTTTGTACTTCTTCAGTCATTCCAGGAGTTCAGCAGAACCATATAGCATTAGAGTTTTGATAATCAACTGTTATGTGGTCATTACTGAAAAGGGGATGGAAAAAAAACCCAAGGAAGTAAAATGTATAACCCAGGCATCAAGGAGTCTACAGACTGGGTAGGAATATCAGCACTGGATAACATGAGCTCAAAGAAATGATCTCTGAGGGTTAGGGGAGTGAGGAAGCTTCATGCTAGTTGGGCTGAGCTCTAATTAGTTGCAACAAAAGAGCAAAGTTTTCCAACCTAGGCAAGAACCACTGTCAATCATAGCTAGAGGAGAAATGACATGCTAGATGCAAGAGGTATCAAGGAAGATAGCATACTGGGCCCAAAAATGTTATGGAGCATCAGAAAGCAAACAGAAATGCAAAGGGCAGGGATGTTGGGAGAAGGGGATCTCAAAAACCAATCCCCAAGGGGAAAAGAAGAGTGCTCATAACACACTCTTAATATCAACCATCTGCTCAGTGCATTTGGTAGCCCTGCTCATGGAAACCACATGCAGAGATAGAAAGGAGGTTTCTGCTTCAAGACTCTTTTGTCAAGATAATTATAGTAAAGATAAGTAAAGATAACCTAAAAATAGAAGTAATCATTTCCTCTTGCATTTCTGAGACATTAATTATGGAAAATTATATTTTTTATCCTAAGTTAGTATTTATAAAAATACTGAATAAATAAAACATTTGGGGAGAAAAAATAGTAAGATTGCATGCTTGGAAATTTTATGGGTTTTGAAAACAGAGAGAGACAGACATCAATCATGTTGTAGTGCCAGCAAGCTTCCCATTATCTTGAACTTTGGAGATTTTTTCTTCCCCTAGACATTGAAAGGCCGGAGCCGAGTCTGTGCCAACCTCACTCATTAACTTGGTGCCACTGGTTTTAATGAGGTAGGAGGCTCCACTAAGGATGAGGCCTGCAGGACAGAGGGATGACTGGTCAATAATAGTGAAAAATACTGTTTTTTGTTTTTTATGGGCTTCCATGGGCATACGCTATTGATTTAGTGGACCTTAATAGAGTCTACATTTTTTTTTTTAGGTTTTATTAAATCAGCTTACAGAATTATTTTTCAATTGTTAAGTGTGTTTCAAAAGCTTTTTCTCCCATCCTTCTTAAATTGTGACAATATTGATGTGTATTTGATTTGTATTGTTTTTTAAATTTTTATTTTTTAAATATTTTTGAGGAGTTATTTATTTACTATGTATATAATGTTTTGTCTGCATGTTTACCTACTTGCACACCAGAAGAGGGCACCAGATCTCATTATAGGTGGTTGTGAGCCATCATGTGGTTGCTGGGAATTGAACTCAGGATCATTGGAAGAACAAACAGTGCTCTTAACCTCTGAGCCATCTCTCCAGCCCTGGATGGGTATTCTTTGACAAGTAACTATTATGATTTTTCAAAGGTTAAAGTGGCAAATTAAGCTAGTGGGTTTGATGTGAGTGACCATCAAAGCTGAGCACTGACAATAACGGAACATTGAAGGGTTTAGTAGGTGTTGGGACAGTAGTCATCAGTCAGACCCATGGGGATTTTGTTCTAATGGAAGCTTTTTGCTTTGTAGCCGTTTCTCCAACAAGCCTCGATTTAGTGCCTCAGATTGCCTTCAGCACTCAACCTTCACCTCAGTTTTAGAACAGAGCAGCTTCAACCACCTGTGGCCCAGTGGGACAGAAAGATGTGTACAAAAAACTGGACATGAACCCTGGAGAGGAGGCCATCCTGGAAATATCTCTGGGGTCTAAAGTCCTCTAATGCCCTCCACTGCAACATGGATAGGCTACTTTTTTTGTGGTCATCAGGTTTCCAGCTCAGCTAATTCAATCTGCATGTGTTAGGATGAAAATGAGTTTGTCATTGTATAATGTGAGGGCATGACTGTGCTGAAATGATTATACAAGAATGAGAAGCTGGGAGAATGGAAGCCCATGAGACTGGAGAAGTTTAGGGTGGGGGCAGGGTGAGAAGAGCCCAAGTGCCAGAAATTTTGTAACAGGTATTAGGGATGCTGAGAGAGCCTGCAAGCCAGCATATGCGCTGGTATGCTAATAGACACCACAGAGTTTCTTTTGAACCTGACTGTCATGTATCTACATGAACTAGTGTTGCTTTGGAATTTGATAGGTTTAATTCAAGTGGATGTTGGTGATAAGAACTGTGATTTAATCTTTTTTGTCCCACTAGAGTTGCCATCAGGATTCTGCCTAGGTTGCAGGAGTATCCTCTCCAGCAGTGTTGATCTGAAGAAGTGTGGAGTGTCCCCTGGCCAGAAAGAATGGCCACACACTTTTGGGGATGCAGGAACTGACAAATGGCTAGCAGCTTTCTTAAAGTTCCCTACCACATTCAACTTTTGACCTTCAAAAGTTTTTTGTTGTTGTTGTTGTTGTTTTTTTTTTTTTTTTTATTAACAAAAAGACATGCCAGGGCTACATACTTAGGACCTTTACAGCAAAGAGGAAAAGTTTATTTTTTTCTAAGCCTTAAACATTCCAGAGATGATTTTCCAAGCCTTAACAGCATCAAGTTATTATGACATCTTTGAACTTAAGTCAGGGGGAAGTGAAGATATATAAATGGAAGTATTTATTTCCTTAAAATACAGCTTGGATTCCCTCTCCAACTTTGAGAAGGGGTACTGTGAGGAAAAGGGATACTCATTACAAATCTGGTAGTCACGGCAAAGCATTCTTGCACCTGCTCCATATCAGGAAACCTCGCATCCTCTCTTCCACTCAGACATGTCTTTGCCCTCGCAGTGTTTCTTCCAGCCCTGCCTGAAGAGGAGATGGAAATGGAACAGCAGAAGGAAACATGCTAACCCCAATGACCTTAGATGTAACATCTAGAGGGGTACTCAGTGTTTAACCTGCTTCTCACATCTAGTTTTCACTCTTTGGTCATTTAATCCTTCTGTGTTTCTCCACCCTCACCCAATTATTAAACATATTTATTTATCTATCTATCTATCTATCTATCTATCTATCTATCTATCTATCTATTTATTTATTCACTTTACATCCTGGTTGTAGTCCATCCTTCCTTGACTCCAAGTTTCCCCTCTCCCTTCCCCTGTTCCTCAGAAAAAGAGAGCCCCATTCTCATTCACCCCAGCTCATCAGGACGGAACATGTCTTCTTCTTCTGTGGCATAGCAAGGCAGTCCAGCCAGAGGGAAGTAATAAAAAAGCTGGCAATTGAGTTCATGTCAGTCCTTACTTCCCTTATTTGATGACTCACATGAAGCGTAAGCTGCCCAATACTACATCTTTGTAGGGGGGTTCTATGTGGGAGGAAAGAGAAAAGGACCTAGAGGTGACAGGAGCTCCACAAGAAGACCACCAGAGTCAACTAACCAGGGCCCACAAGGGCTTGCTGTGGCTGAAGCTTCCTCCTCTTCCCTCTCCAAATCTAGTCACTGTTTGCCTCACCAACAAGCAAACTACTTTTGTAAGGGTGGATTGCTGAGACCCACAGCTTTCAACTACCAAATGGGCATTCTGATTAGCTGTACTCATTAGAAATACAGCCACAGAGACAAAAGAAGCATGCTCACAAATGGAACCTGCTTGGTCTTAGGCAAGGTTTCTAATGAGTTGTCATTTACAGACTGGGGCCTTTTATCCTCTCTGCTCTTTATTATCTTTCTTCACCAAATATTGCTGCAGTCTCAACATAGCATGAATCCAGAGCAAAGTGAGGCTCCCAGACCCCTGTCGTATGATAGACTCCTTCCCTTCACAGAACAGTAAGACCTTTTCCATACTTGTACTGTGTTCCTCTGGACCCCCGCTCACATGGGGATGAGTATAAACGTGCTCATGGCCCTGGTTTGGATCACTCTAGAGGTTCCAGTATTCATGTCAACCTGAACCAAAATGAACAGACACACTGGGTTGTATCCAGGTCAGCCCGAGTCTCCCAACAACACACTCACCAATAGTTCATCCCTTGTGTCTCTTTAACAATTTTCTTGGCACAGAGAATGGCATCTGTGAGGTCATCAGTGACCAAGGCTGTAAAGAAAGGGAGTGTGAGGGTCAGCCAGGGCTTTTGTTGTCTGAGAGGTCCTTTTGCCAGAGCTTCTGCAGTTTTCTGGAAGAGACTTAGAATTGTGACTTTCCCTACAGAGAAACATGATTTTTTTTTCACCAAAACCACATCTTTTGTTCTCAAACTGTCCTCACTTCACCTTTCTGAGAAAGAACTACATTATTTCTCTATCCTATATTTTTGTATATATATATATAATGGAAAATATGTAGTGGGGGACTGCATTTAGAGATGATAGTAGGAAGCTTTAACAAACTGTAATGTTTTTTTATTATTATTTATGATTGTATGTGTGTGTGCTCGTGCCTGAGGAGGCCAGCACAGGCTATCAGATTCTCTGGAGCTAGAGTTATAGTCAGTTACGAACTGCCCTATTTGGGTGTCAGTAACCACGCTCAATGTCCTCTGGAAGACCATCAAGTACTCTTAACAATGGAGCTATGCCTTCAGCCTGGCAGTTGTGTTTTGTTTTTGTTTTTGTTTACCATCCTGTAGTCATATACTCGCAAGGTAGGGCAGCACCATGTTTTCTGTACTGGGGTCAGTTTTACATCTACACCATCTCTATGAACAAAGACTAAACTTTCAGCTGTTGTAGTTTTCCAATTTGTATGTTAAAAGTATTTAAGGTGTTCTTTATGTGAAGAAGATGCAAAGTTTTTAAGCTAACTGCTCCATTCTTTATTGCTTTGTCAGTTGAAGTGTGATCATTGATGTGCTTTTTTTTCTTCTGCTTTCTTGGAAGTAGTCTCCAAAACATGACAGAAAAAGTCAAAGATATATGAAAATTCTAAGATCACTTCTAGGGAAAGGTGCGGTCTCCAGGTGCAGACCTGAAGGCAGAATGGGGTTAGTAGAGATGGGGGTTGCTAGACTTGGAGCTGAGGAGGAAAGGAGATGTTGCTCACAGCACAAACTTGCAGATGCAACATGTAAGGGTTCTAGAGGTCCAGGTCACAGCATAATGGTTATGTAGTTAATATGTTATCATATATATCACACACCATATACCACACCACACCACAGACACACACACACACACACACACACACACACACACACAAACAATCTCTCCCACCCATACCAGCCCCACACAACATACATCCCGCATACATATACATACCATACACACACCCTGTGCACACATTTGTAACACACAGAAGCCATACAAATATCACACAACCTATAAACACACACCTCATACATACAGCACACACAAAACACACTCTCCCCACACTATACACCACCTTAATACCCTACCTTACCACACACATATACACACGTACATACACACACCATACACCTACACATAAACATGCCACACACAAATACCAGCATGCACCACACTCCCCATGTACTGCATATACACCACACGTACATAACACACACATATACCCCATAACTATGGATGTGCTACTAGCTGAGTGTAGAATGACTTCATAATATATGTGGATATGAAAGTATCACATTGCATACATTCTTTACCTGGGTTTTTATGGTGAATTATACTTAAATAAGGCTGGACAAGATGACACAGAGCAAACTTAACACTTAATACATGGAAAGCCCCAGCTTCTCGGTTGTCTTAGCTAGATTTCAGGTATGTCACTGTCTGGTATATCTCCCATCTGGTGCTTCAGAAGGCCCCACCTTTACACAAAGCCTATCGGACAGCTCTAGAACAAAGATGATTATGAACCTGGTGCTGTCTTCATGGGGATTAGCTCTCAGATGTGTTCTTTGGTGCTTTGACATCATTGCTGCATAGCCTCTAAAATCTTATAAAAGAACTACATTATTCTAACTGTAAGAAAAAAAAATATCCAGAGAGAAGAAATGTTGACTTGAAATATTAATAAAATATCATAACAAAGAATTGTTTGCAAATTTGCTTGAAGTGGAATTTTTCCTTCAGTGTGCTGGTTTACTTTTAATTATATTGAAAGTAAACTTTTCTTATATTAAAACTTTTCTTAGAAGATGAAGGTAAATTTATTCAAAATGTGGCTCGTTTTGATTTTGATTTAATACACACTATAATTTAATAATAATAATAAAAAAGGCTGTTCCTGGAGGCAGGAACAGCTGAATCAGGGTAACAAACCATTGCATTTAGTTTAGTAACACCAAAAGAAGCAAAGCTATGGCAGCTTTTAAGTCTTGTTTCTAGAAATGCACAACAACTATTGACTATCAGTTAAGTCATTGAACACATCTTTCCTGTGTCAGGCATACAGTAAGTATCTTTATGAAAATCCCCACTAATCCTCAGAACATTTATTTTGGTGGATACCATCATTGTCCCTATGAGGCCACATGCCTAGTAGAGGAGACTGTGTTTGGAAGTGGCTGGGGATGGACCCTAGAACAAGTGACATTGGTGATGTTTCAAGATGGGAAGGGAACATTACACATTGTAGGGAGGAACTTGCCATGTTCCATTATTCTGTGACAAGAGTATATCCCATGTATGTGTCCAAGGGCAAGATTAAGTCTTGAAAGACAGTTTGAACCCTGAATAGGACTCATTCACAACAAGATCAAGTGGTGTGATTATGGAAGAGGGAAGTTGTTTATCAGCCTGGTTAGGGTGCTCAAAAGGGGCTACTTAGAGCTGAGTGTGGTGGTGCATGCCTGTAATTCCAGCTCTTGGGAGGAACAGGAAAGAAGATTTTGAGTTCAAGGCCAACCTCAGCTATACAGTAAGTTTGAGCCCATTCTAGATGATGAAAATCAATACTGTTTATAAAATTAACAACAACAACAACAACAACAATAATAAAAGAAAAACCCGCTGGAAATGACTAGACTAGTTTAGGTGTTTAGGAAGCCTGGGCTGAGAAATAAGGATCCAGTTACAGAGCTGGGACACTGAAACATATTGAAATTACCACAGAGGGGCAGCAGAGAGGCAAACATCGGGAGGTAGCAAGCTTTTAGAAGGATTCATGCCAATAATTGTTTCTGCCCAGGTTCCCTTAAATACCTTGAATGTCCAGTCATTCAAGAAATGAAACAGTTCCTCAGGAATGGAATGTAGTGTAATAGTTTACATCCAACAGCAGAGAACAGCAGTGATCGGTATTTAAAGCAGTACTTGCTTCCACTTAGCACATGCCAAAGACCCCATGCCTGCCCTGCCTCCCAAATAATTACAAGCTGCATGGCCCTGGCTTACATTTCTTTCTCTTCTCGGAAGTAACAAAGGCCAACTTAGATGCAAGGCCAATGAGGAATAAGATTAGCACACATGGCATCAGCAATTGCCTTCTTTCCCGTAACTACCTCTCAATAGCAAAGCCTGTGTTTTGAAAGAAAATTAAGATTGCCATTATATCAGAAATTTCATAAATGGTGTATGTACTTATGCATGAATGTATATACATATATATGTGTGTATATTTGTGTTTTTTAATTTTTATATGTGAATGTCTACTTAGTCCTTCTTCTGGTGCTCTAACCAAATGCACAGAACTAAAAATTTATAGATAGAGAACTTTAATCAGAGCATGTTGCTGGAATCTGTGCATGGCAGAGTACCTTACTTGGAAGACAGAGCATGCATGCTCACATGGGCTTCCCTCCTCATGCTATAAAGTCACTAATGTCAAGATAGGGTCCCATCTTCCACCTTCACCTAACTGTAACTGCTTTTCAATACCCCCCTTCAAAATACCAGTCACATGAATTTGATGATTGTTTCTAACATATAAACTTTGGGAGAATACATTTAAATGACCATGAATACATAAAAATCAATTCTGCCTGAGTAGTTTGAAGAAAGGAGGTGGGGATTTTAGAAATATAGTTTTGAAATGAAAGATTTTATCAAATATAAATTCTGAAGTGGCACAAAGCCTATTCTATACATGGAGGTGATGTCATGTACCTTGTGACAATACCTAATGCCAACTGGTTTCTGGGGCTTCACAATAATGTCTCTAGTTCAATACAAGGCAGACACAAAGATATTGTTCCCAATTACTGTTTTGTTGGCCCAAGGCTGAGGCAGACCAGTCACTGGAGGCTGATTAGGGTATAAAGCCAACATCATGTTTCTATTTTAAAGCTGAGTCTAAAAAACTTTTTTTTGGCTCCCTACACAAGGATTATCCTGCATTTCCTGAGACTTCCTTAATTGGAAGCAAGAGGAACAGTATTAACTGAATAAAGTACGTATTACGTGAAGCATATTTGTGATAACAAAAAGAATTTTTCCTTTCTGCTGTCAACAGCTGGAAAAATAGTGAAACAGTGGATGGTACAGGATGACCTCTGAGAGAAAAAGCAGAAGCACAGAGCCAGCCCCCACTCCTCAAGCAAGAAGAATAGGCAGGTGAAAACCAAGACATATCAGATGCCTTAGAGAGTATCTGAGAGGCAGGCTGAACACGCCTGAACCAATCTGGGTGAGCCAAGGGTCTGATTCCTTGGCCCAAGCAGGAACAAATGCCCTGGAACTAGAAAACAGCAGGTTCAACAGGTTGGCAAAGTTACCTTATTTCTGCCTACTTAGGAGGAAGAGACCTCACAGAACCTCTAGGACATTCCAAACAGATGCTAGGAAATAAGCAAAAGAACCACCTGCACATAAAATAGTCTAGAACTCTGTCAAGATATTTAAATACAAACTTAGTTACTTGTCAAAATTCAACATTCTTTACAGACAGCAAGCCAGACACCCACTAAGGTTGTTTAAACACACTATCTAGTAGCCAAGAAAAATATGTGTAAAAAATAGTGTCAATACATAATCCATAATAAGAATAAAAATAGTCAATGGAAAGAGAAAAATAGGATATAAGATGGAGCATTTCCTACCACTAGATGAAAAAAAGGTATGGGATCAGATTTTGAAGACAGAATTTGAAGAATCAATAGAAAGTCCTGAAATAGAACACACAAAAGAAAGAACCAGGTGAGCGATGAGAGACCACTGAGCATGTCAGGCACATCCTAGGAGAATCTAGGGGAAGAACCCTTAAGAATCAGATTTTTTCCTTTTCATCTAGAATTTCATGTATGTATAGAAATACATATTTATAAACACATTTTTGCTTTGGGGGCATTTTATTCCTGCATGTGTACTATGTAGAAATACATTTATATTTATACATAAGATATCTCAAGAATGAAAATGAAAGAGTGACTTTCAGGCAGAGAAAGCTGTGCATTCTTATTAGGATCCCTCTGCCACAAAAACAAACAGGTGAAGGAAGCTGTTTAGATTGTATGAAAATGAATACCTTTTAATTGCCTGCCCAAAGAATTCCACGTAATGAAGAGTGCTAAAGGTGGAGCATGTGTCACATGCAGTGAAAGCCATTTCCTTATTATAGAGTGGCCTGCCAGGTAATTATTTAAAATGAAAATAGGACAATTCATAATGAGGTCCACAGCATGCTGAAATAAAACACAGCACACTGCTCAGCTGGAGAGGTGGCTCAGCAACCAAGTGCGCTGTCTGCTCTTTCAGAGGTCCTGAGTCCAATTCCCAGCAGCCACATGGTGGCTTACAACTATCTGTGCTGGGATCTGATGTCCTCCTCTTCTGGAATGCAGCTGTACATGCAGATAGAACACTCATAATCATTAAATGAATAAATAAATCTTTAAAAATGCAACTTAACAAAAAACCAGCACACTATAAAGCAAGCATCTCATTTAAACTGCAGATAACTACTAAAAGTAAAATGAGCCAGACATAAAAACCACAAAACAAAAACAAAACAGAACAAAACAAGCAAACAAAAAAGAACTATGAAGTATATTTAATTAATTCAAAAGGTAGCAGGAGAAACAGATCCCAGAACAAATGCTGTACTAGACAACAAATAGCAAGTGGTCTAAAACAGGGCCCAGCAAACATCAGACATCATACTATGTGTATGTGTGCAGCTGTGTATGTGTTCACGTGTGTATACAGGTGCATATATACACGCATGACTATGATGCCCAGAAGTTGCCATCACTTCTGTCACTTCCTATCTTATTTTTTGAGGCATATTTTCTCACCGATTGGCTAGAATGGTGCCCATGCAAGGCCCCAGGATCCTCTTCTCTGGGTTTTTATGTTGGTTGCAGGGATCCAAACTTGGATGTTCATATTTGCATAGCAAGCACTTTGTGAACTAATTCTACTCCCTACCCATGTTTTAAAAATAAAGTCTTATTGGAAAACAGCCAGGCTTACTCATTTATATATTTTTTGTGACTGTTTTTACACTGTATCATCATTTACTAACTGCAACAGAAACCATATGTCCTGCAAAGCCTAAATAAAGTATTTATTGTATGTCCCTTTAGGAAAGCAATTGCTAACTTTGGTCCAATCAATACAAAGCAGTGGTTTCTAGAAAGAACATAAAAGCTAACTATGTTCTGCCTATAAAAACTCACTTTTTACATCAGCACATAGATGAGTTAAAAGTAAAAGAAAAAAAAAAGGAAATTGATCATGGAGACACTTCTCAGAAGAAGATGAAGTTACTATCATGCTATTCTACAGTATCTGTGTAAGAGATGGTACCCTGGTTAAGGAGAGGCACGGACCTTAGTGAGAGCAGGGCTAACCCATCAAGAAGACACTATCATCAATAAGCATGCACCTGCTAACAGAGCTTCCAAAACTCGTAAGAAACAACAAAAGCACAAGAGCCACTATTTTAAGAATGCCTTTCTCAGTCTTGACAGAACTAAGACATAACAGACACTTTTTGAACATCCAACTGAAAACTACAGAGTACCAAAGCTTTTATTTAGATGCTTATTTTCCACGGAGACAAACTGCAAAGATCAACTTTTAAGACTAGAACCATATAAATTTTATATAGTCCCTGGGCCTTGCTGAGGCCTTTCTCCTTTGCTGAGTTTCTGGTTACTGGATTAATTTCACCTTTGTTTTCCTGATTTGTGTCTTTGTTTTTCTTACTTTAGTTTATCTTTTTGGTGATAAACCTCCTCTAAGTGTTATGAGAAAATTATATGGGAGCTGTGCTGGAACCTTCCACCATATCTGTCTTCACTGTGCTCTGTGCAATGGCAAGCAAATCGAAGGAAGTCATCAGTGGACTTCCATTTCCTCTGACTTCCCACAATTCAGAGTGAATACCAGTAAATGAGGAGGGAGGGAGAGAGGACAGTGAGCCTAAGATTATTTTCTTTTATAGTTTTTTCCAGGTCATTTGGCATAGCGTGTCCCAAAAGAGATCAAAAGAGGTCTGTATCCTCCAGAGATTCTTCAGTAAGAAACTGTTCACAGGCCTGATTCCATTTTGCTTTAAGTTAGGTGATGGGAATGTCTGCTGTTCCCAGTCACCCACATCACCATCCTCATTGTTTCCTCAAAGAAAGATCACTCATTCATTAGTAGATTTAAATTTTTCCTAGAAGAGTAATCTAAATCTCATCCTGTAAGCTATAATAATGACTAGCCTGATAAGATATGCTCACTGGTGAAAGAGTGGCATGAATGTTGTGGAAGTAACCAGTCATTTTCTGATGGGATCTAAGGCCTGCTCCATAGAAGAAATCTATACATGGCACTGTTGACATGGCTGAGACTCTATGGCTAGATATGTCATAGACCCTAAGGAGACTCCAATACTATGATTGTGCTAAATGAACACAGTATGAAAATTATTCCTAATGGCTTGTTACTATGCTTAAAGATCATACCATCACTCAGCCTTAACAGAGAAGCTTCCTTTTGCAGCAGATGGCAATTAATATTGAGGACAATATTAATATTGACCTCAACTGGTGAACATGAAGAGATGAAAAAATTATAGTGCTCAGCCCTCAATGGGCTAACCATACCACGCCCCTCCTCCTTAAAGAAGAGGGATCAGAAAGTCTATAAGAGCCAGATATAAGTTTGTAAGAGCAGGAGGACAACTTCAAAAGGAACACTTTTTCCAGGCACAACTGGCATATCTATCTATCTATCTATCTATCTATCTATCTATCTATCTATCTATCTATCTATCTATATGTCTACTATTTATAGTAGTTGTGACAGCATGCATAAGGCTGTTCAAGCTCTAGTCAGAAAAAAAAAATCCCAGCATGGAAAGTGGAGATGGGCATTAAATATCACCACAAGTTGAAGAATTGCTGAAGTTTGATATCTTCTGAGAGAGTTCGTTTTTTTTTAATGATGTGACTCCTGGTAAGTCAACCACACTCTAGACCCCACTTCTGAGACTAGTTAGGTGTCATAGACTGGACTCACTGAGGAAAAGAAGAGAGAGAGAGAGAGAGAGAGAGAGAGAGAGAGAGAGAGAGAGAAAAGGAAGGAGGAAGGAAGGATGGAAGGAAGAAAGAAGAAAGAAAGTGTATATGGAGGGGAGGTGGAGAGGGTGAATCTGGGAGAGGTTGGTGTAGAGGGGGAATGTGATCAAAATAAACTGTGATATTCTCAAATAATTAATAAAACAATTTTTCTTTAATTATCAGCTTTGAATTTTCTGTGAAGTCAGAATACCATAAGATATAAAATGTGAAGATTTTTGTTTTTAACAACTTGTCTAAAAATGTATTCATGATGCTCAAAAGATCTTGATGACTTGAGTAATAAAAGAATTTCTATTGGAAGTTATTCTTCAGAATTTTGAACACCTTCCCTCTTTCTTCCCTTACCAGTGTCACAGTTGAGAGATTTTATGTTGTTTAATCTTTTGTATGGACCACATATATTCTTTTTCTTAGTGGAAACATATATTGGATTTCATTTTTCTTTACTGTTCTGGAATTCTGGGACAATGTGCCTGAGTGTGAATCTCCATTATATGAGTCACACTGTAGGCCTTATGTGCTGGAGTCATAACCTTTAGTTTAGGTATTTTGGTTTATGTTGTGCTGTGGGTGGAAATGGAAACTTTATAAAAGGGTTTTGCATTTCTCCTCTATCCTGTCAAGACTTATATTCTTGTATTTTGCAATATCATTCATTTTCTTGTCCATATTTCTTCTGTTTTACATCTTTCTCTTGTGTTGCTATCTCCTCATGTTATTTTTTACTCTAATTTTTTAAGCCTTTCTGCCATCAGTTTTTAAATCACAAAAGTTATTTCTTCATTCTGTTCTCAAGAGGTTCCTTTATTCTTTGTTCTAGATTTATCAATGATTTCTGATGAGCACAGTGGCTGTCAAGTAGGGATGAGATATTTTGCTTTTTTACTGTTATCTAAACAACTGACTACCAACATCATGGCTTCGACAGAACAATCTGTGAGTGGGTAGCATGGGATTGGTTGGGTTAAAATTGTACATTGACTCATACAGAGAGATGGTTGCTGCTGTTCTCTTTTCATGTACACTCCCTTTTTTTCTTTCTTTCTTTTTCTTTCTTTTCTTTCTTTCCAAGACAAGGTATCACTATGGAGTGCTGGCTGCCCTGGAAGTCACTAAATGGACTAAGTTGTCTTTGAACTCACAGAGATCCGTACGCCACTGCCACCTGTATGCTGGGATTAAAACTGGGTACCACCATAACTGGCTCCTTTCACCATTTTTATTTCATCCATGAGAGGCTGCTGCTCACATTTTTCTTCTTCAGTTAGACTTCCCAGAAAACACCCTCATAGACATGCCTATAGGTGTGACTCATTAATGCTCTAGTTGTCTCCTAAACCAATCAAGTTCATAATTAAAATGAACCTCAGCAGAGCGCAGATTTTTCAGAATGCCATTACTCACTTCGGGGTGCAGAAAATGTACAGGTTTAATGATCACACTTAACAGGAAGTCCCTAATAGCATTCTTCCTATTAAAGAATGCTGAGATTAACTTAGGCTTAGGAGGGCTAAAAGGTCTTACCTGCAAGAAGATAAAGATACAGATTTTTTTTTTTTTTTTGCACAGAAGATTTAAAAAAGCTAAAAAGGCCATCAATAGCCCTTGACTAAAAAATAACACATTTTGAATGGATCCAGAAGAGAAAACTAGAATCCAGGGGAAGAAACAGACCTGGGACCTAACAGAATGATGCTTATATTAAGGGCTAGTAAATAGCTGGGCAGTTTGCCTCAGAATGCTGTGGTCATTCTGTACTAATGTTGGGTATGGGCAGTTCACTAGATAATTTTATGCATGATTCAGTTTTCTGTCCTGCAACCATAGTACTGCTTGTCTTTGATGTAGCAAAGATCAATTAAAACAATTTATTTTCTGCTCCCATAGAATTTGGCCTAGAGTATTTTCTGACCGACTTTAATCCTGTCCTTCATTCTTTCTGTTTATGTCTTTAATAAATGAATATTTGTTGAGCACCAACAATAGCCAGATAATGTTCTAGGTACTAGGATAAGTACATCAGTGAATGAAATAAGGAGAGAAAACACAGCCATCTTCCTGTATCTTTTCTGCTTGCTTCCTCTTCTCCAGCTGTTTTCTTTTCCCCAGCTCCACTCACTGTGACAGCTATTGAGGATTCCCATGACTGTCAACACTGTGATGCTTAGGCAGCATCCTTCTTGACCTATTTCATTCTCTTTTTTGCAGATTACTCCTTCTTAGTCAGCTGCCACCAACCCCTCAAACAGCAGTTTCCAGAATTTCCCAAGGTGTTTTCTGTGATTCTTCTGTCTCTAGATTCTCAAATCCTGTATACCTTCCAAGTCCCATGTTAGAGCTTTCCATAAAATTTTGGGTGTGTGTGTGTGTGTGTGTGTGTGTGTGTGTGTGTGAGAGAGAGAGAGAGAGAGAGAGAGAGAGAGAGAGAGAGTAGGTAGGGGTTGGCCTTAGGGTCTACAGCATGGCAGATAAACACTTCACAACAGATCCCTAGCTCTGGAATTTCTTAAAATGTCACATTCCTCTGGAGCCCACATCAAGTGATCCCCTCCTGCCTAGCCACGGAGTTAGCTTTTGTATGAGCACAGTCTCAAGATCACCAGCTGAAGCAGATCTCATGCCTGCTGTGTTTTATTGCTTTCTGCTCTCTATGCCAGTCATGAATGTGTTTCTTGAATAACAGAAGCAGAGGAACAGGAAGTGAATCCTAGTCTAATTTCTTCTCATTAAGAAATGGAAATGGAAACCTGAGGTAGGGGCACATGCCTTGTGATACCAACACTAAGGGAGGCAGAGGCAGGTGGATCTCTGTGAGTTTAGGCCAGCTTAGTTTACAAAGCGAGTCCAGGACAGCCAAGGCTACACAGAGAAACCCTGTCTCAACAAACAAACAAACAAACAAACAAACAAACAAACAAACGAAATGGGAATGGAGCCCATTTGTCTTAATTCACTCAAAGAAACAGAGTTCAGTGCACAAAGAACATCTGTTTTGTATGCACCCAGCAAGGGCTGCTTTAAATCCCCATTGAAAACTGAAATGGTTCAGTCCGGGAAAAGACCAGGTCATTTGTTCAACCCTGTTTTCCTGGAGGGCTTACTAAAAACCTGCCTCACAGAAATAAGACATTTGTACACCATAGGAGAAGCTACTGAGACATCTGCTTGCCCCTCAACAGACTTGTAAATATGACCTCTGAGTTTTAAAGCAGATATAGGTGTATCTCCTGTGAGCTTTGGTCTTATCTCTCCTCTGAAGCTGACAAATCTAGATAATCAGAAACAGTACCTGAGCAGGCAACATGGCAGTGATTCTTCTGTCGTATTCTTTCATTTCTGCACCATGTGAAACTGTTTATCTGAAAAATGCCATAGTCAATGCTCCCATCCTCCAGAATGTTCTCGGCTGTAGTGTTGTAGTGGCTCTCATAATATGCCATGCATATCCCTAAATGGGGAGAGAAAGACCTAAGGGGACCACAGTATTGTGTCTCAGCCTGCTCTGTGGGCTAAAGTTCTTCATATATGCTACCCAATGACCTTCCTCCAGCAGACATTTGGGCAGGATGCACAAATGAAAACTATCAGCAGGACACAGGGATAAGTACAGGAGCAGGGGGGCCACACCAGCGCCTGCACAGTAAGCCGGTAGCTGAGTCTCATCTGGAGTTACTGGCTACTGTGGAGTAGGCCTAGCCTACTAGGCTAGGCCTACTCCACATACTGGGATGGGTGGCATCATTGTTCTTTTCCATCCATGTGGTCATGAGCATAGTTCTGTAGTAATAAAACCAAACCAAAACAAAGCCCAGGGCAATGGGAAGGAGAGAAGGATAAGATTATGTGGTTTGGGAGACCATGTAAAGAGCTAGCAGCCATCTCTGGCAGGGGTAGAGCCTGGCGGAGCTGGAGACTGCCAGGTGAAAGCATGGAGGGCATCTGCAATACCACATAGCAGACACAAACACTCAAAAGTAGATTGAGGCAGGCGACAGGGGAGGAATCTCACAGTTTCCAAGGCTAAATCCCCAGTAGTTGTCTAGGCCGGCTTTCACAAATATTTTTGCCAGTTTACATCGAGTGTAGACTTTGGATTCTGTGACTACGCTGAGGCTGATAATCAGGGCCAAGACGCTGACAGCCTTCATCTCCATGGCCTGTTGGAAGCAGAGCCTGCCAAAGATCAGGAGAGCATCAGACAACCTGCAGTAATCCTCAGAGCACCTGTCACCAGTGAGCATTTCAGACTGTTGTAATCCCTGTGTGGACACCCCCATATGAGCACTTTCTGTTTGTTTTCAGCCATTCTGGATCTCCATCGGGGAAAAAGGTAGAAGCCACTCAGACACAGTACAAAAGGCAGGAATAAAACTGGAGGTTCTTGCTGCTGTGTCCTTAGAATCAGACAAACAGAAATGACCTCCCCCATCTGACATACAGACAGAAATCATGGAATTTCCAGATTTTCACCTTAACTCTGTCTAGAGGAGGAAAGAACACACAGAGAGAGGTCTTCCCTACATATGCACTCAGAGTTTTCTTATTGCATCTAGAGATGAAACACACAAGGGCCTACAGAGACAATGAACTTTTGGTTTGATGAAGGGTTTGTTCTTTGTCATTCTCCTGTTTTGATGCTTTTCCAGATGGGGAGGTATTGCTTCAAACATACCAGTCTCTCATCTGACATTGCAAATGGATGAGGTCCTAATATGTTTGGCCTGGTGAATTAAAGTGGAAAGAGAACAATGGGTCACATTGAGTGGGCAATGCTTGGAGGTGAGAAACTGGGACAACAAAGGAATCTGATAACGAGTGATTTAAAGTGGGTGCAGACGCCAAGAGTTGCCTTTTTTGCTGGCAACTGGCTTCCAACAAGATCTTCTCCCATACAAATGATATCTTCTTCAAGTAACACTACTTTGTTGTCATGGGGTTGGTGTAAAGTATGAAATTTCAGGGCACTAACTCAGGGTTTGTGTAGTTTTTGTCTATTATTGTTTTCTGCACCTACCTAGAATCTTCCTAAGTTATTCTAGCTATTCTAATAATTACTAGTTATTCCCACAGAGTGAATCCCTCCGTTGAGAGGTAAGGTTGAAAATAGGGCTTTTTGGACAAGCATGGCCTAGCAGAGAACCACAGAGGGGCTTTCAGTTTCTAAGCAATGAGGAAACTGGGTGCTAATGAAGGACAAGGTTCGCAAACCAGACTTATTTTTTCCAAGTAAAGTTTTATTGAAACAGGGGTCTGCCCATATGGTGGCATATTGTGCTCTACTGTTTCCACAGTGCAGTGTCAGGCCCCAGGAACTATGTCAGGATATAGAGGCCAGCAGATCTACAATACTGTCTTTTCATAGAAAATGTGTTGGTCTGTGGCTTTACACTAGGCAGGTAAATGATGGGTAAGATGCAGAGCCTACAAATCAATCAGTTTTCATCCATTGCATTAGATTAGAATCTGCTCTGAGATAGATCAAGGCAATAGCCACAGCAATGGCAGCCTCAAGTATACTGAAGCCAGGGCTTGACCTTGCTAAGCTGTGGCTCCGCTCTTACTGAGAAGGAGGTTCCCAGTGCGGTCTGTAGACAATTTTCTGGGTGATGGGTGGAAGGAACCTGGTTCTACTTACTCAGTCAGTGAGCGGTTGTTCCCAGTACCTTCCTGAATACCCTGAAGCCATTTCTGATTCTCACAAGGTACAAGTGATCCTTCAATAACTCAAGGGTTTTCCCCTAGAATCTTGGCAAAAGAAGAATTCTTATGTCCTTTGTTTCCAGCTGCTTGGGGATTCTAGAACTCTGAACTTCTCAATAATCTTGTTGAGCATCTACCTGCCTCTGTTTGTTCTTCCTCGTCAACAGCCTAGCCAGGGCCTCCCATGCAAGCGAGATCACCTTTCTGAAGTGGCAGTCTCTAAACTCGATTTCAACCCCCTTCACTAAGTGGGCATAAATCCAGAATTCTAATTATAGATTCCTATACTTCCATGCTTTTTCAACTATCAACATATATGTTATATTTTAAAAGATAGAGGTAAAATTAACATTTAAGACTTTATAACATAAAATTTATTTGCTTTCATCAAACTGCTATTAATAAAATATTTTTAGAAGATCAGGAGAATTCAAATAGAACTTAATAGCATCCAAGAAGACAGGAATACAATTTATGAAAGTGCAAGAACCCCCAAGCTAATACAATTGTGATTAGCATTCTTTCATTATTACTGGGAACATTTGTGTGATACAAAAGACCTAGTTTCCAGCCCATTTATCTCCAGGCTTCCATGGGACAATACATCAAGTTAATTTTGAGTTATTTAGGTCTAGTTAGAAAGTTGTTAGTGGTTGTGCTTAACTAAGCACTACATTTTCTTAAATTTCATTTGCCAAAAATGCAAATATTTTGCCCAAATTTACTTTTAAGTCTGCATCATACAGCATTGTTCAGAGCCAACATAAACAGACACAGTTAATCTCTGTGCATACTGGAGCTATTTTATTCTTCTAATATAAACATATCAATTAATAACCTCACACATATGCTGTTTTTTGCCTTTCTAAGAATGTCTGTAGGATAAATTCCCAGGAATGGAATCACTGATTGTTTATGCTTTTATAAAGTTGTCAGATTGCCTTTCATATGGATTCACATTAGGAGGCTCCTTACCCACTTTCTGCCTCACATACTGTGTCATCAAACATGGTCGTGTTGGAGAATGAGATAAAGTACAGAACAGTGGGGCTTCTGCTTCTGCTTTCCTAGTGTTACTTCCCTGCTTGAGCTTCTTTCATAAGTAAACTGTTTGTGGGTGTTCTGTAAAGTGTGTGTGATAAGAGAAAAACCCCTTTCGGAATGCCTCAAATCAGATTTTGCCAGTCAGCCAGACCACAGCAACAGCCTAAAAATCTTTTTTTTTCTTTCTAAAATACATACTTAACATCTTTGTAGGCTATGAGAAAAAAAGTACAAAAGCATTAATATGTTTATATATTGTATTAGTCACTTTTCTATTGCTGTGATAACACACCATGACTAACTCAATTTACAGAAGAGTTTGGACTTACAGTTCCAGAGGGTTAGGATCCAAGTAAAGGGCAAGCATGGTGACTGGAGCTGGTAGCTGAGACCTGAGAGCTCACCTCTCAAATTGCAAGCAGGAAGCAGAAAAATCCAACAGGTCTTCACTTCTCCCCTCCCCACCACTGAGGCCACACCTCCAACCTTCCCAAACAGCACCACCAACTGAGGGCCACTTATTTAAGTGACTGAGACTATGGGAGACATTCTCATTCAAACCACCACAATAATCATTTGTAGTATAGAAGGGTTATAAAACACCATTTACAACAGCCATAAAATGTGGAACACTTAAATGAAATCTGATGAAATGGGTGCAAGATTTATGTACTATTGAAGACTCAGAGAAAATCTATATGAATACAAATGACACACCAGTATTATACACTTATATTAAGATTTGAACTTCATATTTAGTAGAGTCTCAGATAAAATTTCAGAAAGTGGCTTTGGAAATAACAGCCAGGTTCTCCTAAACAAATCTGAAAGAAAGATGACTGTGATAGTTAAAAGCACCCTGACAAGATCGTGAAATGAAAGGGCCCACAGTGGCTGAAACACAAAGCTAGCCAGACGCAGTGGTGCATGCCTGTAACCCCAGCACTCAGGGAGGCAGAGGAAAGTAGTTCTCTGTGAGTTCAAGGCCAGCCTAGTCTATAAATAGAGTCCAGGACAGCCAAGGCTACCCAGAGAAACCATATCTCTAACCAAAAACCAAAACACAAGCCCCCCCCAAACAAACAAACAGAAACAACAACAACAAAAACCCCTCAAAGCTGCTACAGTCAAGGTGGGGTACCTGGCAAGAAGATCAACATGTGGGTCAATAGAACAGGATATAGACAGAGCCCATCAGAAGACCACAGAAAGCCACAGCTGAATGTTGATGGAGAAAGATGTAATTAGATGAAGTGATGGCTATTTTAACAACACTGGAACAATGGCAAACAACAACAAAAGTAACAAAAGGCATGAAGGAGATGTTCCTGACATTCAATATAAGGCATAACTCATCACTGGTCAATGACCTACTTATAAAGAATAAAATTGTAAAACCTCTGTCTGTTGACACCAAGAATCTTCTGAATTTTGTGCTTTTGGTGTATTATACCTAAAATTTTACTACTAAACTCAGTTCATGAAATAATTACAAATAATTATAAACTAGACTTAACAAATCAAAACTTTAGCTCTTTGCAAAATGCTGTTAAGAAAATAAAAAGACTAGGGGGGCCAAGATGGCGGCACCGGGAGAACACCGTGTCTGAGAAGCAGAACAACACACTCCGTGCAGCGACCAGGAGACTGAACTCTGGGCCCTAAAACAACAGCGATCGATCGTGTTTCCCAGGTGAGGGGAGGCTCCCACGGCGTGGGAAGCGGTCGGGTCCACTCATGGCTGCCCAGCCAGAACCCGGAAGAGAACCCGGCAACGCGGGTTTTGGGTCTCCAGGCTGGTGCCGCAAGACTGCTTATCATGAGCAATTTCCCAGGCTGATTGGTGGGCACAAGGGGACCTAAGGCTGCGAGTCCCAGTCGCAAAAAAACCCCACGGGGAAGGAAAGTTGCCAGACTGGATACTGGTCACCCAGTCTTTCCCTGGAAGGTCTCTCCGACAGCCGCAGGTACCTGCCGCCATCACAATTGAGCTCCTGCCACAGGAGGATAGCAGCTGCGCGCCCAGCTCAAAATCCCTACTCCCTCTTCGGAGGAGGCAGGAGGTGCCCAACAGAATCTGCCACAGACCACATTGTCTGTACCCCAACCCGAGATCGGGGCTGAGAAAACCCAATCCTTTCGGGCACGACCCCAAACGCCGCCATCACCTGCCGCAGTGGAGTGGAAGGATAAAGAGGCACACAGCGGCTTCACAGTGCTGGAACTCCAGTGCTGCCGGCCGCTCCTAGCAAACAAACTACAGCTCGGGATCTGGGACTGTGGTCATTCTACACGTCCTGAGATTATCCTGGGTCCAGCGCAATAAGATCTAGCAGCAAGTTCTATCACCGGCGTCCCCCCCCCCCCCCCCCCCCCCCCCCCCCCCCCCCCCCCCCC
>NW_026590701.1:7536250-7712892 GCF_907164565.1 Psammomys obesus | reverse complement strand
CCCCCCCCCGCCCCCGGCAGAGAAACGCTGGCTCAGGGTTCAGGATCCCACTGAGAAGCCCCAACCCCTGCTGGCACTCCTCTGAGAGCACCTCCATAAGCTCGCCCTAGCAGAGGAGAAGGTCAGAGGGGAAGGACAGAGAGGCAGCCTGCCAAGGACACAGCACCCTCTCTCCAGCGGCCCCTAGCAGAGAAACCCAAGCTCAGGATCTGAGGACACTCAACCCTACCTGGTACTCTCTTGGGATCAGCAAACATAGATTCTACTGCTAGGCTGCTTCTGGCAGAGAGATCTGAGTCCGGGATCTGGGATTGAGTACACTCACCCTAACTCTTTCCCGCGCCACCCAGGGACCAGTAACCATAACCCCTCCTGGCAGAGGGAAAGGACAAAGAGGCAGCACACAGGAAAGGTGGACACCGAGTCCTGCGGCCACAGTGTCACAGAGCTGACTGTTAGCAGGACCAAAACAGAGAGTGGAGAGCAAGGGGAACCCCTTTGCATTCCAACTGGTCCTGCAAGAGAGTGAGTGAGCCTTCTAGGGAGAGATTGCCCCAGACCCAGGGCCTCTTCACAGAAGCAACCAGACAAGATTCCTGCCACCCACACTCCTAGTGTGGGCATCAGAGGGATTCTTGGGATAGCGACCCCAACATTGAAGCCTCTGCCTTGTGGGTCCACCAGAGTAATCCAGGCAAACAATCCCTGGATCTCAGTCAGAACTGCGTAATAGTGGCTTGCAGGCCACTGCAATAGTCAGAGAATCCGTGCATGTACACTGCGCCCACTAAAAGCGCACGCAAATAGCGCCAGTGTCACATTCTTTACTTAGGCAAAACTGAAAACACAGTGCACACTCCCAAAGCAGTGAACCTCTCTCATCTTCCTGAAAAAACAGTCCAGAAAACAGAAAGAGAGGATCATAGCCCAAACTACAATCTCGAGGAACAACCAGTGAGGATTATAAATAACCAGATGGCTAGAGGCAGACGTAAGAACACTCCCAACAAAAATCAGGACATAATGATCTCACCAGCAACCCCACAAAAAAATGGACACTTCAATTCACTAGATATACAAGAAAGGGACCTCAAAACTATGTTTCTCCAGCTATTAGAGGCCCATAGAAATGAAATGAACAAAGCCCTCAGAGAAATAACCAAAGAAATCGAGACTAACCAAGAGGAAACAAATCGTGCTCTCAGAGAAATGACCACGAAAATTGAGGCAAACAGAGAAGAAATGCACAAAGCTCTCAAAGAAATGTCCACACAAATGAAGGCAAATAAAGAAGAAATAAACAAAGCTCTCATAGAAATACAGGCAATTATACCCAAAGAAGTAGAGGCACAATTAGTGACACATAGAGAGGAAACGGACAAAAAAATAGAAGCTATCATTGAAAACCAGGAGTCCACATTCAAACAGATGAAGGAAATGGTGCAAGACATGAAAACAGAATTAGAATCAATAAAGAAAACACAAATAGAGAAAAACCAGGAGCTAGAGAACATAGAGAAAAGATCAGGCACCACAAAGGTAAGCATCACCAACAGAATACAAGAGATGGAAGAAAGAATCTCAGGAGCCGAAGATACACTTGCAGAAATTGACACGTCTCTCAAAGAAAAAATAAAATCAGAAAAGTTCCAAACACAAAACATCCAAGAAATCAAGGACACCATGAAAAGACAAAACCTAAGAATAATAGGAGTAGAAGAAAAAGAAGACAGCAGGCTCAAAGGTCCGGAAAATATTTTCAAGAAAATTATAGAAGAAAACTTTCCCAACTTAAAGAAGGAGATGGCCATAAACATACAAGAGGCCTACAGAACACCAAGTAGACTAGACCAGAAAAGAAATTCTTCATGTCACATCATAGTCAAAACACTGAACCTACAAAACAAAGAAAAAATTCTAAAAGCAGCAAGGGAAAAAGGCCAAGTAACATATGAAGGTAGACCTATCAGAATCACACCAGATTTCTCAACAGAAACTATGAAAGCCAGAAGGGCCTGGACAGAAATCATACAATCCTTAAGGGACCACAGATTCCAACCCAGACTACTATACCCAGCAAAACTTTCAATCAACATAGACGGAGAATTCAAGATATTCCAAGACAAAACCAAATTTAAGCAATATCTACATAGTAACCCAGCTCTACAGAAGTTACTAGAAGGGAAACTCCAAACCAAAGAAAACAACTACATCGAAGGAAACAGAGGAAATAGATAACTACACAACAAAAAAACCAAAAGAAGACAAGCAATGAAACTCAGTGACACCACCAACACCACATCTAAAATAAGTAACAATTGTTGGTCACTAGTTTCTATCAACATCAACGGACTCAATTCCCCAATTAAAAGACACAGACTAACAGAATGGTTGTGGAAACAGGATCCATCATTCTGTTGCATCCAAGAAACACACCTATGCAACAAAGATAAACACTACCTCAGAGTAAAGGGCTGGGAAAATGTCTTTCAAGCAAATGGTTCCAGAAAACAAGCGGGAGTAGCCATCCTAATATCTAATAAAATAGACTTTCAACCCAAGTTAATCAAAAAAGATAAGGACGGCCACTATATTCTCATCAAAGGAAAAATCCACCAAGAGGACATCACAATTTTGAATATCTATGCCCCAAATACAAGAGCACCTACATTCATAAATGAAACAATATTAAAGCTTAAATCACACATTGATCCTAAAACCCTAATAGTGGGAGACTTCAACACTCCACTCTCACCAAGGGACAGATCAACTAGACAGAAAACAAATAGGGAAATAAAAACACTTACAGAGACCCTAAATCAAATGGACCTAATAGACGTCTACAGATCTTTTCATCCAAACTCAAAAGAGTATACCTTCTTTTCAGCACCTCATGGAACCTTCTCCAAAATAGACCATATAGTTGGTCATAAAGCAAGCCTCAACAGATACAAAAAGATTGAAATAATCCCTTGTATTCTATCTGACCACCATGGACTTAAGCTGGACCTCAACAACAACCGAAATAATAAACAGCACATGGAAACTGAACAACCTGTTACTCAACGACAGCTGGGTTAAGGAAGAAATAAAGAAAGAAATTAAAGACTTCCTAGAATTCAATGAAAATGAAGGTACAACATACCCAAATCTATGGGACACATTGAAAGCAGTGCTCAGGGGAAAATTTATAGCACTAAGTGCCTGCAAGAAGAAATTCGTAACATCACATACAAACAACTTAATGGCCCAACTGAAAACCATAGAAAAAAAAAAAAGAAGCAGATACACCCAAGAGGAGCAGAAGGCTGGAAATAATCAAACTCAGGGCTGAAATCAATCAATTAGAAATAAATAAAACTATTCAAAGAATCAATGAAACAAAAAGCTGGTTCTTTGAGAAAATCAACAAGATAGACAAACCCTTAGCCAAACTAACTAAAAAGCAGAGAGAATCTATCCAAATCAACAAAATCAGAGATGAAAAGGGTGACATAACTACAGACACAGAGGAAATTCAAACAATCATTAGGTCATACTACAAAAGCCTATATGCCACAAAATTTGAAAATCTAAATGAAATGGACAAATTTTTTGATAGATTCCACCTTTCAACATTAAGTCAAGATCAGGTAGAAAGACTGAACAGCCCTATATCCCCCAAGGAAATTGAAGCAGTCATTCACAGTCTCCCCTCCAAAAAAAGCCCTGGGCCAGATGGTTTCAGCGCGGAATTCTACCAGACCTTCAAAGAAGTGCTCACACAAATTCTCCTCAAACTATTCCACAACATAGAAACCGAAGGCACATTACCAAACTCATTCTATGAAGCAACAGTCACCCTGATACCTAAACCACAAAAAGACCCAACAAAGAAAGAGAACTTCAGACCTATCTCTCTTATGAACATTGACGCAAAAATACTCAATAAAATACTTGCAAACCGAATCCAAGAACACATCAAAGATATCATCCACCACGACCAAGTAGGCTTCATCCCAGGCATGCAAGGGTGGTTCAACATACGGAAATCCATCAATGTAATCCACCACATAAACAAACTGAAGGAGAAAAACCACATGATAATCTCCCTAGATGCTGAAAAAGCATTTGACAAAGTCCAACACCCATTCATGTTTAAAGTCTTGGAGAGATCAGGAATACAAGGCACATATCTAAACATAGTAAAGGCAATATACAGCAAGCCTATAGCCAACATCAAACTCAATGGAGAGAAACTTAAATAAATCCCACTGAAATCAGGGACAAGACAATCCTGCCCACTCTCTCCCTACGTCTTCAACATAGTACTTGAAGTCCTAGCCAGAGCAATAAGACAACTAAAGGAGATCAAGGGGATACAAATCAGAAAGGAAGAGGTCAAAGTGTCACTATTCGCAGATGATATGATAGTATATATGAGCGACCCCAAGAATTCAACCAGAGAACTCCTCCAGCTGATAAACACCTTCAGCAAAGTGGCAGGATACAAAATCAACTAAAAAAAGTCAGAAGCCCTCCTGTATACCAAAGACAAAATGGCGAGAAAGAAATTAGGGAAACAACACCCTTCACAGTAGCCACTAACCACATAAAGTACCTTGGGGTGACCAAGCAAGTGAAAGACCTGTTTGAGAAAAACTTCAAGTCTCTGAAGAAAGAAACTGAAGAAGATCTCAGAAGATGGAAACATCTCCCGTGCTCATGGATTGGTAGGATTAACATTGTGAAAATGGCCATCCTGCCAAAAGCAATCTACAGATTCAATGCAATTCCCATCAAAATACCAACTCAATTCTTTACAGACCTTGAAAAAAGGATTCTCAGCTTCATATGGAGAAACAAAAAACCCAGAATCTCCAAAACAATCCTGTACAACAACAGATCATCTGGAGGTATCTCCATCCCCGATCTCAAGTTGTACTACAGAGCAATAGTAATAAAAACTGCATGGTATTGGCATAAAAACAGAAAGGAGGATCAATGGAACCGCATAGAAGACCCAGAAATAAACCCACACACCTATGAATACTCGATTTTTGACAAAGAAGCCAAAACCATTCAATGGAAAAAAGACAGCATCTTCAACAAATGGTGCTGGTCCAACTGGATGTCCACATGCAGAAAAATGAAAATAGATCTATATTTATCACCCTGCACAAAACTAAAGTCCAAGTGGATCAAAGACCTCAACATAAAACGAGATACTCTAAATCTGTTAGAAGAAAAATTGGGGAACAGCCTAGAACTCATTGGCACAGGAGACAACTTCCTGAACAGAACACCAACAGCACAGGCTCTAAGAGCAACAATCAATAAATGGGACCTCATGAAACTGAACAGCTTCTGTAAAGCAACGGACAGTGTCATTAAAACAAAACGCCTGCCTACAGATTGGGAAAGAATCTTCACTAACCCTTTATCTGACAGAGGACTAATATCGAGTATATACAAAGAACTAAAGAAGCTGAAAAGCAGCAAACCAAGTAATCCAATTAAAAAATGGGGAACAGAGCTAAACAGAGAATTCTCGACAGAGGAATATCGAATGGCAGAGAAACACTTAAAGAAATGCTCATCCTCATTAGCCATCAGGGAAATGCAAATCAAAACGACCCTGAGATATCACCTTACACCCATCAGAATGGCCAAAATGAAAAAAACTCAAGGGACAACACATGCTGGAGAGGTTATGGAGAAAGGGGAACCCTCCTCCACTGCTGGTGGGAATGTAAACTGGTACAACCACTCTGGAAATCTATCTGGCGCTTTCTAAGACAATTAGGAATAGTGCTTCCTCAAGACCCAGCTATACCACTGCTAGGTATATACCCAAAGTTTGCTCAAGTACACAAAAGGGATATTTGCTCAACCATGTTTATAGCAGCATTATTTGTAATAGCCAGAACCTGGAAACAACCCAGATGTCCATCAACGGAGGAATGGGTACAGAAATTGTGGTATTTTTACACAATGGAATACTACTCAGCAATCAAAAAGGAGGAAATCATGAAATTTGCAGGCAAATGGTGGGATCTAGAAAAGATCATCCTGAGTGAAATATCCCAGAAGGAGAAAGACAAAAACGGTATATACTCACTTATATAGACCTATAAGAGATGATAAACATAATGAAATCTATACACCTAAAAAAGATAATCAAGAGAGCGGACATGGGGTAAGATTATCAATCCTCATTTTGAAAGACAGATGGGATGCGCATTGAACATTGACAGGAGTCTACTGAAAGAGCGCATTTGAAAGACTCTAACTAGCAGTGTTTTCAAAGCAAAGACTCATGACCAAACCTTTGGCAGAGTACAGGGAATCATAAGAAAGAAGGGGAGTTAGTCTGATGAGGAAAGGATAGGAGCTCCACAAGGACCAAATATATCTGGGCACAGGGTCTTTTCTGAGACTGACCTACAACCAAGGACCATGTATGAATGTAACCTAGAACCTCTGCTCAGATGTAGCCTGTGGTAGCTCAGTAACCAATTGGTTTCCCATAGTGAGGGGAACAAGGACTATTTCTAACAGGAACTCAGTGACTGGCTCTTTGGCCTCCCCACCCCTCAAGGGAGGAGCAGTCCTGTTACACCACAGAGGAGAGCTTTGCAGCCAGTCCTGAAGATACCTGATAAAACAGGATCAGATGAATGGGGAGGAGGTCCCCCCTATCAGTGGACATGGCAAGGGGCATGGTGGAGAGGAGGGAGGGAGGGAGGGAGGGACTGGGAGGGAATGAGGGATCGGGACACAGCTGGGATACAGAGTTAATAAAGTGTAACTGATAAGAAAAAAATAAAATTAAAAAAAATAAAGTATAAAAAAAAGAAAATAAAAAGACTAGCCACAGTTTGTGAAAAAATTTACATATCATATATCTGATAAAAGCCTTGCATGCATATTATATACATATTTTGTATTTTAAATTCAACAATGAGCAAACAACCCAATTAAAAATGATCAACAGTGACAAATGAGATATCTCTATCACATCACTTCCTGAAAATCTCAGGGGTCATCATGAAAGAAAAGGCAAAGAAGTAGTAAGAGGACTGAAGTGAAACTGCTCTTCAATCAGGAGGGTTCTTCTGCCAGTACTGGCATGAACTCACAGCAGCTGTAGCTGTCTGGATAGGCCCTGCACAAGATCAAGCCATCAACATTCCAGCATGGTGTGGTGAGGAACTCTTGAGACTCCTTCCCTAACCGAGGAACCATTGACAGTTGATGGTCTCTGGGGGAAAGGCAGTTTCTTTTAAGGGTGTAGCCCTTGTAGACCAGCCATGTTTCAGTGGGCGGCTCCACAACTTTTAATACATGGGCAGCACAAGTTAGACTGTGAATTATGATTTCTCCTTTAAAAAAGGAGGACACAAAGTTGGGAGGGGGTGGCGAGGCGGGGATAGATCCAAGAGGCATTGCAGCAGATGTGAGGAAGGATATGCATGCATTCATATAAAATTCTCGAAGAATGAATAAAAAATGTCTATATTTTTTTCTTTGAAAGAAATGAGCAAAACCATATGAAACAGGAGCGTCAAAGAATATATGCAAGTAGCAAAGCAGTTGTTGCAATCATCATCTGTTGTCATTTTTTAAAGTATAGTTATTGCTTTAATGCAAACTGGAATTGCTGACAATAACTGGTTGTGCCCAATGAAGCCAAGGAGGAGAACGAACATTTATTCCTTGCTAGGAGAATGCAATGTAACTCGGCTATTTGGAAAGTAGCTGGGTAGTTTCTTGCATATAACACAGGCTTATGGTACAAACCAAACCACTCCACAAGGAGCCTAGCAAAGCTAAAAAATCTGAGCTCAGGGTGTCCTGCGGAGACTGATGTAACAATCGAGGACCATGCATGGAGATTGTCCCTTAACCCCTACCCAGATGTAGCCAATTGCTAGCTCAGTCTCCATGTGGGTCTCCAAGTGAGGGGAGCAGAGGCTGCCTCTGTCATGAACCCAGTTTCCTGGTCTTTGATTTCTCACCCCTGATGATGCGGCCTTACCAGTCCATGGAGGAAGAGGACCCAGGCCGTCCTGATGAGACTTGATAAGTTATGGGCAGATGGCAAAGAAGAACTTCCCCTTTCAGTGGATTAGGGGAAGGGGATGGGGGGAAGAGGGAGGAGGGCGGATCGGAAGGAGATGAAGGAGAGTGCTTCAATCGGGATATAAATGAATAAATTGTAAAAAAAAATAAAATAAAATTTAAAACTAAAAATGAAAAAAGAAAAAAATAAAAATATACTAAGGGAAAAAAAGAAACAGAAAAGGATGTAAGGTGAAATCTCAGGGTTGTTTTGATTTGCATTTCCCTAATGGCTAATGAGGTTGAGCATTTCTTTAAGTGCTTCTCTGCCATTCGATATTCCTCTACAGAGAATTCTCTCTTTAGCTCTGTTCCCCATTTTTTAAGTGGATTACTTGGTTTATTGCTTTTCAGCTTGTTTAGTTCTTTATATATATTGGATATGAGTCCTCTGTCAGATAAAGGGTTGGTGATGATTCTTTCCCAATCTGTAGGCAGTAGCTTTGTTTTGATGACGGTGTCCTTTGCTTTACAGAAGCTTTTCAATTTCATGAAGTCCCATTTATTGATTGTTGCTCTTAGAGCCTGTGCTGTTGGTGTTCTGTTCAGGAAGTTTTCTCCTGTACCAATGAGTTCTAAGGTATTCCCCACTTTTTTTTCTAGCCAATTTAATGTGTCTGGTTTTATGTTGAGGTCTTTGATCCACTTGGACTTCAGTTTTGTGCAGGGTGATAAGTATGGATCTATTTTCATTTTTCTACATGTAGACATCCAGTTGGACCAGCACCATTTGTTGAAGATGCTATCTTTTTTCCATTGTATGGTTTTGGCATTTTTGTCAAAAATCAGGTGTCCGTAAGTGTGTGGGTTTATTTCTGGGTCTTCTGTTCGATTCCATTGATCCACCATTCTGTTTCTATGCCAGTACCATGCAGTTTTTATAACTGTTGCTCTATAGTACAGCTTGAGATTAGGGATGGAGATACCTCCAGAAGATCTTTTATTGTAGAGGATTGTTTTAGCAATTCTGGGTTTCTTGTTATTCCATACGAAGTTGAGATGAAAAACTCAAAGGACAACACATGCTGGAGAGGTTGTGGAGAAAGGGGAACCCTTCTCCACTGCTGGTGGGAATGTAAACTGGTACAACCACTCTGGAAATCAATCTGGCGCTTTCTCAGACAACTAGGAATAGCGCTTCCTCAAGATTCAGCCATACCACTCCTAGGCATATACCCAAAAGAGGCGCAAGTATACAAAAAGGACATTTGCTCAACCATGTTTGTAGCAGCTTTATTTGTAATAGCCAGAAGCTGGAAACAACCCAGATGCCCCTCAACTGAAGAATTAATGCAGAAACTGTGGTACATCTATACAATGGAGTATTACTCAGCAATGAAAAACAAGGAAATCATGAAATTTGCAGGTAAATGGTGGGACCTGGAAAGGATCATCCTGAGTGAGTTGTCCCAGAAGCAAAAAGACACGCATGGTATATACTCACTCATATAAACATACAATATAGAACAAACCCACTAAAATCTGTACATCTAAACAAACTAAGCAAAAGAGAGGACCCTAACTAAAATGTTCAATCCCCATCCTGAAAGGCAAAGAGGATGGACATCAGAAGAAAAAGAAAATAGGAAACAACCTAGGAACCTGCTACAGAGAGCCTCTGAAAGCCAGAAGAAAACAGGAAACAACCTTGAAACCTGCCACAGAGGGCCTCTGAAAGCTTCTGCAGTATAGACTGTCAAAGCAGATGCTGAGCCTGATGGCCAACTGATGGGCAGAGTGAATGGAATTTTATGTAAGAAGTGGGAAATAGTAAGAGCTGGAGAGGACGGGAACTCCACAAGGAGAGCAACAGAACAAGATAATTTGAACACAGGGAACTTCCCAGAGACTCATACTCCAACCAAGGACTATTCGTGGAGATAACCTGGAACCCCTGCACAGATGTAGCCCATGGCAGTTCAGTGTCCAAGTGGGTTACATAGTAATGGGAAGAGGGACTGCCTTTGACATAATCTGATTGGCCTGCTCGTTGATCACTTCCCCCTCAGGGGGAGCAGCCTTACCAGGCCACAGTAGAGGACAATGCAGCCACTTTTGATGAGAACTGATAGACTAAGATCAGAAAGAAGAGGAGAACCTCCCCTATCAGTGGACTTGGGGAGTGGCATGCATGCAGAAATGGGAGGGAGGGTGGGATGGGGAGGGGAGGAGGGAGGGGCTTATGGGGGGATACAAAATGAATAAAGTGTAATTAATAAAAAATTAAAAAAAAAGAAACAGAAAAGGAAAGAAAGACTGTCATAAGAATCAGGGAGGGTTCAGCTTGCGCTTGCTGCAAAGCACTAGGACCTGAGTTTAGATGCCTGGCTCTTGTAGAGAAAGCTACCGTGCTGTGTCATATGCATGTGATCCTTGCACTGGAGAGGTTGTTTCAGATGATCCAGACCTCTCTAGACAGCTCAGTGGTCCCAGTTCAATGAAAGTCTCAAAAAATTAGATAGCAACTGAGAAGAAACTGACCTCTGTCCTCCACATGCATGCCTACAAACATACACATGTAGTGACACACACACACATGAACGGACACACACACACACACACACAAATATGTATAAACTAGGGTTGCACAAATGCATTAATAGATTTTAACGAATGGACGAATGGGGGTAGATTTCACACTGACAGGGGAGCTATACAGAAACAAAAAAATTAATTTTTTAACTTATTTTTAAAGGTTCTATGCTTTATTACTAGACAAGCCACACCACCAATTTAGACTTGACTGAGTCTCCATTTGGTAGTATTGATCAATGACCATGATTCAGTCTTGCCATTGTGTGAACCCTCACAGACCCATCTTTGTTCTCCTCCAGCGTCTTCTCTTGGAGTTCTACGTGTTTTTGTCACCAGTTTTCATCTGAATCCATTAGAGATTAGGATGAATTTGCTTTTGTTTCTTGGCCAGGAATTGCTTGACTCTGAAAGTCTCCTGAAAAGACATGGTGGGAAGCCAAGTCAAGTGTGCAGCACATGATGGCAAAAGAAAGAAGAGGAGCCAAGAGAATAAATCTTTCGATGGTGAATGAGAGTGGCTGCTGTCAACATCTACCTCCCAATCCTCTATCCATTACCTATCATCTCTTCTTGGGAGTAGATAGAGGTATATATGTAGAATTCCTCCACATACTTTTTTTTTTTTTTTTTTAGTTTTAATGAATCTATTGTTGAATATTTGGGGAATGTTTCTCTTTAAACATTTGATTTATAATAATAGCTAATATTTTTATTTATTAAATTTATTACAATTTATTTACTTCGTATCCCAGCTGTAGCCCCCTCCCTTGTACTCTCCCAATCCCAATCCCAATCCTCATCCTCCCTCCCTCTTCTCCTTTCATGTCCCTCCCCGGTCCACTGATAGGGGAGGTCCTCCTCCCCTTCCATCTGACCCTAGCCTATCAGGTCTCATCAGGACTGGCTGCATTGTCTTCCTCTGTGGCCTGGTAAGGCTGTCCCCCTTCAGGGGGAGATGATCAAAGAGCCAGTTCATGTCAGAGACAGTCCCTGTTCCCATTACTAGAGACCCACTTGGAGACTGAGCTGCCATGGGCTACATCTGTTCTAGGTTATCTCCTTAAATGGTCCTTGGTTTGAGTATCAGTCTCAGAAAAGACCCCTGTGACCATATATTTTGGTTCTGTTACTCTCCTTGTACAACTCCTGTCTCCTCCAGGTCTTTCTATCTCCCCCTTCTTTCATAAGATTCCCTGCACTCTGTCCAAAGCTTGGCTATGAGTCTCAGCATCTGCTTTGATACCCTGCTGGGTAGAGTCTTTCAGAGGCCCTCTGTAGTAGGCCCCTGTCCTGTTCCCTGTTTTTTCTCTCTTCCAATGCATATCCCTTTTGCCTTTCTGAATGAGGATTGAGCATCTTACCCAGGGTCCTCTTTCTTGCTTAGTTTCTTTAGGTGTACAGATTTTAGTATGTTTATCCTATATTATATGTCTAAGCTCACCTTACAACCATCAGAATGGTTAAGATGAAAAACTCAAGTGACAACACATGCTGGAGAGGATGTGGAGAAAGAGGAACTTCCTCTCCAATCCTGGTGGGAATGTAAGCTTGTACAATCACTTTGGAAATCAGTTTGGTACTTTCCTAGAAAATTAGAAACAGTACTACCTCAAGATCTAGCTATACCACTCCTAGGCATATATCCAAAATATGCTCAAGTATACAGCAAGGACATTTGCTCAACCATGTTCATAGCAGCTTTATTCATAATAGCCAGAATCTGGAAACAACCCAGATGTCCCTCCACTGAGGAATGGATACAGAAATTGTGGTACAATTACCCAGTGGAATACTACTCAGCAAATAAAAACAAGAAAATCATGAAATTTGCAGGCAAATGGTGGGAACTAGAAAAGATCATCCTGAGTGAGGTAGCCCAGAAGTAAAAGACACACAGGGTATATACTCATAAGTGGATACTAGACATATAATATAGGATAAACACACTAAAATCTGTACACCTAAAGCAGCTAAGCAAGAAGGAGTACCCTGGATAATGTTCTCAGTCCTCATAATTTATTCTTAACTAAGTCTTCTCAGAGAACCTAGACATAGTGATATCTTCAGTGGCAATGCATGCACCCATCACCCAGAATTGGATCTTATTCTCCAACCAAAGGAACCAGAACTCATTGGAAAATTGGCTGGTTTTCGAATGAGGCAGAAAAAAAAAAAAAAAAGCAAAATGATCTTGTTAGTATAAGAAAATAAGTAAGTATTTAAAAATAGAAAAAAAGAGGGTGTGAAGTGATTGACTATATCAAAGGGATAGTGAAGGCAAACTAAATAAACTCCTCAGCTTCTCAGAGCTGACATAATTTAAGCAATGAAATAAACAGCTATACTATGATATATGGAGCAAGAGGGAAATGAATGAAGGATAGAATAAATGTCACAGGGAGAAGGAATACACGGTATATAGAGAATTCTAAATGAGCTATGGGGGTTACTGTTAAGACCCAGGAAATGGAAATTCTCCTCCCTTCAAGTAGGGGCTGGGCATAATCCCTGTTTCCAGCAGACAAGGAAAATCAACAATGTTAATATTGTGGTGAAAAAGCCTGGCAGACTCCACTTCAGCCTTGAGACCAGGGTTGACTCACCAGGAATGGGTCACTGTGGTTTTATTCCCCAATATAGATGCCCCTGTATGATACAAAAATATTGGTAAGAATGTCAGACTGAGCACAGCCTGTGAAATACCTAGCAGTACTTCTTGAACCAATCAAGCTGTGATACATGATCCAAAGAAACAAGTACAGACAGGGAGAGGCAGAACTAAAATGACTACATGCAGCTAGTGGAAACCTGAAAAGCTAGGATCTTAGAACTGGTGCAGTGTCCAGGCCTCTGCACCCATGCTGATTTCTCAGTTCTGACAAGCATACTGTACTATGTGGATGGAGCCTGGGGAAGCCATAGGGGGCCTCTGCGCCCCTGGGCCATTTTCTGTAGGTCTAAACTGAATAGAAAACAAGTTAAAGGATCTGATGATTAGTGTGCTACTGTGATCCACCAATCACAGAAAAGCTCAGCAAATATGAAACTTTTGATTATTATCAAAATAAGTAACCGATCCCCCTATGTGAAAAACTTTTTAGCTATTTACCAATGAGAAATCTAGCAAACAGATGACATAAAAGTTTTTTAAGCTTATTCCTCATGATAGGTTATTATACAGACTATTATTTAAAGGGTTTGTTTTTATAAAATTGAGCACAAGAGGTGGAGTTCTATAGGATGTTTAGGATCATTGGGATGTGCCTTCTGTGGGCCTCTGACCCCTGCTTTTCCTGTTTGCTTACTGGCTGAGGTGAGTAGTTTGATTCTGCTATGTGTTCTCAGAATGCTGCGCTGCTTCACTACAGCCCCAAAGCAACAAGAACAACTGATTAAGAATTGGCACCTCCCAAACTGTGAGCTGAAACCAACCTTTTGTCTTTATAAGGTGATTAACTCAGAGGAATCATTACAGTGATGTTTTTTTTTTTTCTTTCAATTTGTTAATATGGTGGATCACATTGATGGATTTCTGTATATTGAACCACCCCTGCATACCTGGGATGAAGCCTACTTTGTCATGGTGGATGATATCTTTGATGTGTTCTTGTATTCGGTTTGTGAGTATTTTGTTGAGTATTTTCGCATTGATGTTCATAAGGGAGATTGGCCTGAATTCTCTTTGTTTGTTGAGTCTTTGTGAGGTTTAAGTACCAAGGTGACTGTGGCTTCATAGAATGAGTTTGGTAATATTCCTTCTGTTTCTATTTTGTGGAATAGTTTGAAGAGAATTGGTGTTAGCTCTTCTTTGAAGGTCTGGTAGAATTCTGCACTGAAGCCATCTGGTCCTGGGCTCTTTTTGGTTGGGAGACTTTTGTTGACCACTTCTATTTCTTTGGGGGATATAGAACTATTTAATTGATTTACCTGGTCCTGATTCAGCTTTGGTAAGTCAAATCAATCAAGAAAATTGTCCATTTCATTTAGATTTTCAAATTTAGTGGCATATAGACTTTTGAAGTAAGTCCTAATGATTGGATTTCCTCAGTGTCTGTAGTTATGTCCCCCTTTTCATTTCTGATTTTGCTGATTTGGGTGGTGTCTCTCTGCCTTTTAGTTAGCTTGGCTAAGGGTTTGTCGATCTTGTTGATTTTTCTCAAAGAACCAGCTCTTGGTTTCATTGATTCTTTGAATTGTCTTATTTGTTTCTAATTGATTGATTTCAGCCCTGAGTTTGATTATTTCCAGCCATCTACTCCTTTTTGGTGTGTCTGCTTCTTCTTTTTCTAGGGTTTTTAAGTGAGCCATTAAGTTGCTTGAATGCGCTGTCTCGAATTTCTTCTTGAAGGCACTTAGTGCTATGAACTTTCCTCTTAGCACTGCCTTCATTGTGTCCCACGAGTTTGGGTATCAATGTTGTGTCTTCATTTTCATTGAGTTCTGGGAAGATTTTAATTTTTTTCTTTATTTCTTCCCTGACCCAGCTGTCTTTTAGTAGCAAGTTGTTCAGTTTCCATGTATGTGTAGGCTTTTTGCTATTTCTGTTGTTATTGAGGTCCAGGTTTATTCCATGGTGATCAGACAGGATACAAGGGATTATTTCAATCTTCTTGTATCTGTTAAGGCTTGCTTTGTGACCAACTATGTGGTCTATTTTGGAGAAGGTTCCATGAGGTGCTGATAAGAAGGTAAATTCTTTTGTGTTTGGGCGTAAAGTTCTGTAAATGTCTGTTAGGTCCATTTGATTCATGACCTCTGTTAGAGTTATTGTTTCTTTGTTTAATTTCTGTTTTGTTGACCAGTCCTTTGTTGAGAGTGGGGCATTGAAGTCTCCTACTATTAATGTGTGGGGATCTATGTGTGGTTTAAGTTTTATCAATGTTTCTTTCACAAATGTGGGTGCCCTTGTATTTGGGGCATAGATGTTCAGGATTGTGATGTCTTCTTGGTGGAATTTTCCCTTGATGAGTATGAAGTGTCCTTCCCCATCTCTTTTGATTAATTTTGGTTGAAAGTGTATTTTATCAGATATTAGAATGGCTACTCCTGCTTGCTTCTTGGATCCATTTGCTTGGAAAGCCGTCTTCCATCCCTTTACTCTCAGGTAATGTCTATCTTTGTGCCTTAGGTGTGTTTCTTGTATACAACAGATTGCTGGGTTTTGTTTACGCATCCATTCTGTTAGTCTGTGTCTTTTTATTGGAGAATTAAGTCCATTAATATTGAGAGAGATTAATGACCAGTGGCTGTTAGATCCTTTGAATTTGATGTTGGCTGTGGTCATATGGTTGTGTGCTTGGTTGCTTTTTGTTTTACTGTGGTGGGGTTATTTATTTCCTGTGTTTTCTTGAATGTAGCTAGTTTTCTTGGGTTGTAGTTTCCCTTCTATTGTCTTCTGTAATGCTGGATTTGTTTGTAGGTATTGTTGAAATTTTTTTTTTTGTCATTGAATATCTTGTTTTCTCCATCTATGAGGACTGAGAGTTTTGCTGGGTATAGTAGCCTGGGCTGACATCTGTGTTCTCTTAGGGTCTGCATGATATCCGTCCAGGCCCTTCTGGCTTTCATAATCTCTGTTGAAAAGTCAGGTGTGATTCTAATGGGTTTGCCATTATATATTACTTGGCCTTTTTCTCTTGCTGCTTTTAGTATTTTTTCTTTGTTCTGTATACTTACGGTTTTGATTATTATGTGGCGGGAGGATTTTCTTTTCTGGTGTAATTTATTAGGTGTTCTATAGGCCTCTTGTATTCTTATTGGCCTCTCTTTTAAGTTGGGGAAATTTTCTTCAATGATTTTGTTGAAAATATTTTCTGGGCCTTGGTGCAGGGAATCTTCTTTTTCCTCTATTCCTATTATTCTTACGTTTTGTCTTTTTATGTTGTCTTGAATATCTTTGACAGTCTGTGTCAGGAATTTTTTGGATTTAACATTTTCTTTGACAGATACATCTATTTCTTCAATTGTATCTTCCACACCTGAGATTCTTTCTTCCATTTCTTGTAGCCTATTGGTTATGCTAACCTCTGTAGTTCCTGCTTTCTTCCCTAAGTTCTTTCTCTCCACAATTTCTTCCATTTGTGTTTTTTTTTTTAATTTTTCCAATTATATCGTCAGGTCTTGAGCTGTTTTGTTGGTTTCCTTCACCTGTCTGACTGTATTTTCATGTTTTTTCATCAATTCCTTCAGCTGTTTGTTTGAACAATCCACTGATTCTTTTATTTCATTCAGTGATTTAAGCATTTCCTCTCTAATGGCTACAAACTGTTTGGCTGCAGCTTCCTCTATTTCTTTTCATATTTTATTTGTTTCCTCTGTTATCTTTTTCGTGAGCATAGATGTTTGGTTATCTCCTTGAATTTCAATTATGCTGGGGTGTCTAGGGCTATTTGCCCCTGGATAACTGGGTTCTGGAGATGCCATATTGCTCTGGCTTTTGTTGGTTGAACTTTTAAACTGTCCTCTACCCATTGGGCTATCTTAGTTGTTTGAAGTTAGTTTCTGGTTGTTCCTGGACTCTTGTAGTGGAGAGAATCCCTTTGGCAGGAAGATGGTTTTTCCTGAAGGAAGCCTTCTCAGCTTTTTGGGTATAGTCACTGGATGGCCAGTGTTTTTCAGGAGTTGCTACAGCTCACCTCAGGCATAGAGACCTGGGTGGTAACTGTGATCCTGATTAGTCAAGAGGGCTCTCCTCTCACCGGGAGAAGTCCTGGAGACAGCTGCCCTCCTTCTGGGTTTCTTGCTGTAAATTTAGTGATCAGCTGCTGTAACTTGTGTGTTCTGTGGTTTGGTCGGTTTTGTTAGGGATAACTGGTTGTCCCTTGGAGCAGTATCTGGGGGTTGATCTCAGGGTCCCCAGTCTTTTGTAGGTCTGAGGTTGGGGCTCTGTGCCCCAGAACCCAAGAGGTAATCTGTGGCGGGTGAGTACTGCTCTCCTGGTAACAGCAGGCTATATGGGGCACAGCAGTTCCCTGGGTTGGGTCAGTCTGTGGGACCTTTTCCGGGGATATACTGGGTTGCCTAAGTCCGTCCCCTTTCTTCGTTCCTTGTTCCTTGTGAGGGTTTCTCCACACAGTGACTCTAAGACTCTGGTATCTTGGGGCACACAATTCTGTCTGTAAGGAGTAGTTGGTACAAAGCAGGCCTCTGGGCTGGCGGAGCGTGCGCCCACCTGCTAGTCTGCGGGAGCTGGGTTCCCAGTAACTGTGCTCCCTGCTTGGGCCCGGATCTATGATGGCTGGGCGTACTCACCCGTTTGCAATCTGCGGTCTGCTAGACTTTCCCTAGGCAAAGCCTAGGTGACCCCAGCAGCACGGTTTCTTCCTTCCCTGTGGGACCCTCTCTGGACAGGGATTCCCAGTTTCTTTTGCACTGGGGCTCGCCGCTCGTCTGTACTGGTGAGCTGGGCGCGCAGTTGTCAGTGAGGCAGGAGCTCAGGTGTAACGGCGGCGGAGGTTACCCGCGGTCCGCGAGACCTTCCAGGGAAAGACCGGGTGACCCGTGATCAGACTCTCAACTTTGCTTCCCCGTGGGGTTTTCTTGCGACTGGGACTCTCAGTCTCAGGCACCCTTGTGCCCACCGATCAGCCTGGGAAAGTGATCGGGACAAGCAGGCTTGCGGCTCCAGCCCGGAGACCCAAAGTCCGAGTTACCTGGGATTTCTTCCTGGCTCTGGCTGGGCAGCCATGAGTGGACCCAACCGATTCCCACGCCGTGGGAGCCTCCCCTCACCTGGGAAACACGATTGATCGCTGTAGTTTTAGGGCCCAGAGTTCAGTCTCCTGGTTGCTGCACGGAGTGTGTTGTCCAGCTTCTCAGACACAGTGCTCTCCCGGCGCCACCATCTTGGCTCCTTTAGCATGCATTTTTTTAATGATCACATTTCCTCCCAGCAAATATCTTGTGAGATGTAGAAGCTTTTAAAACAAGCTCTTGGTTGCTCTGGTACCCATTCCCCATCCCTGCATATGCTGATCTGAACTAGATAGTCTCTAGGGGATTTATCATTGTATTATACTGGCAGACTGGGAATTTCAGAGAAAAAAAAAGGTGAAGCATACCTACAGAATGAATACTCCCTCCTTGCCCATGGGCCTCTAAGTGGGTACTCTAGTAAGGAGAGCAGGGGCTGTCTCTGACATGAACTCAGTGGCTGGCTCTTTGAGCACCTCCCCCTAATGGGGGAGCAGCCTTAGCTGTCCACGGAGGAAGACAATGCAGACAGTCCTGATGAGACTTGATAGGCTAGGGTCAGATGAAAGAGGAGGACCTCTCCTATCAGTGGACTAGAGAAGGAACATGGGAGAAGAAAGATGGAGGAAAAGAGGGAGGGAGAGAGGAAGGGAGTGTGGGATTGGGAGCGGATTTGGGAAGGGTGTACAGCTGGGATACAAAGTGAATAAATTGTAATGAATAAAAAATTAAAAAAAAAACAAATGCACGTGACAAACAAAACAAAAAACCCAAAACAAACAAACAAAAAAGATCTGTTCAAAAATTGGTCCATAAATGTGTGACACAGGTGGCTGCCAATATTCCTTGAGGTCCACATGGCATCTTACAGCCACATGTAAATCCAGAGGATTCAATGCTATTTTGACCCCCATGGAACCTGGCATGCACATGGTGCATGCACACATACTCTTGCACACACGTGCTCTCTCTCTTGAGTGTGCGCATGCGCACGCACACACAAGCAAAATATATACATAAAATAAGTCTAAAAATAATGCAAGCTCTGGAATCAGATTGCCAAATATGGTTTCTTGGTTCTGTCACTCTACTCACAGCACATCATGGTGGGAGCACATGACAGAAGCCGGCTCACTCCATGGTGGCCAGAAAGTGAAGTCAGGAGGGTCTTGATGTCTCATGAACAATTACCTAGCTTCCTTCCTCTAGGCTGCAGGCACCTTGAAAAGTTACTGCCACCCCCTGGTAGTGCCCCAAGGTGGAGATGCAGCCTTCAGCGTTTTGGATAGCTGGCACTCAAGGTCTAAACTGTAGAACGTTCCCTGCATCTCTTGTTTGATCTGGAAAATGTAATAAGGGTGGAGCCTTCCTTAATGGGAAAATGCATGTACAGTTAGAAAAAGGGCCTACATGCAAGAAGCAAGCAACATGTGTTGATTATCATGGTTAGAGATCGGCCCTCTGATAGTAACATGGTTACTATCGCCATGTTGAAGGTCAAGCAGATGCAGGCTCGTCAGTTACTGTGACAAAGAACTATGAAGCCATTCAAGATGGAGACCCACTCCTTAGTGATCTCTGGGCTATGTCCTAGTAAAAGCTTCTCAGATTGATAAAGCAAACCTCACTGTCTGAATACATTTGCTGTGACCAACTAAATCTGACCTAACTTCTACTTCCAAACTGACCGAGCTAAGCTCTGCTCTGCTTGTAGGTGAATGGTTGCACAGGGCTCGAATCCTTCATGTGTTCTTTATGTCACATTCATCCTGCTCCGCATTTTTTGGGTTATTCTGACATTTGTGGCACTTGGTACAAGCAAATTGAGTTTTCTCTCCCAAACACTTAAGAATACTTTGTATTCAGAGCTCAAGACAGTAGGATAATATTTATTACTCCATGAAAGAAATACTAATTTGCTAACATTTGTACTAACTCACAGACTTCTTGAGTTGTGCATGTCCTATCCCTGGAGTGTGTGTGTTCGGTCCTGCCCACTGCAGTCTTTGCTCCCAGATGCAAACTTCTTCACTTTGCCAATATCTTTTTAACCCTTCCCCATTTTTATTCTCCTATGTCAGCATTACAGCCATTTCCATTTTTTTTCTTACTTCAAGATAAATGCAGAAAGAGCCTGCCCTGTGGCTGAACTCTGCACAGCTTCTTGAAAGGGAAATGTCAGTGTGGCATGACTATTTCCATCATTCAATCCAACTGTGCACTCCCAGAATAGAAAAAGTCAGAAACTTCTTAACAGGCACAGCAGGCCTGGCTCCTAATAGTAGTGGAATAATTGTTTCTTTGAGTCAGATAATAGGTAGGAAATGCCAATCAGCCACTTCCGGTTCTGGTGTATGCTTGAAAAGAAGCGAGGTAGCTCTGGGGGAATACCTGATAAGACTTCCCTTAGCAAGAGGGATTGAAGTTCTGTGGAAATAAGCTGATAGACACTGATTCCCATTCTGTCATTTATCACATCTGTGGTTTGCAATAATTTGTAAGGCATATGTTTAAAATTCAAGCTAGTGCTTATCTCAGTCCTCCATGTTGGCAGACTCCAGGAGTGAGAACTGGAGGGTGAGACTGTCTGCCGACCTTTGAAATGTACAGTTTAGATTAAGAAGAAAAAAAAATCACAATAATGAATCTGGATCCTTGAAGTTTATAAATTAAAGAAAACTAGTTATAAACAAATAATAAAACCATGAAAATGAGATTTCGGTTTTTGAGCAGGAGGAAACAACAAAAATGTTGTTTAGTACTTTGGTTTTCAGATTAGAAATCTGAATCCTAGAGGGTTTCCTTACTACATTTTAATATGCAGCTCAAAGCTTGGCTCCAAAAGATATTCAACAAGTACTTTTGGATGAATGTTTGTGTTCAAGTGGCTTATTCTAAGAAAGGGGCCCCTAACTGAGCTCCATAATATCCTCTTTCATCTCAGCCTTTAGGAGGCTGATGCTAGGAGGATCATAACTTTCAGACCAACTTAAACTACATAGAAAGCTTAGAGTTAGCCTGTGCTACAGATTTTTAAAACAGATTCTGTTTAAAAAAAATGAAGTGTGTGTGTGTGTGTGTGTTGGGGAGAGGGGATGTTAGCTTGGCTAGCAGGTATGAAGACCGGGGTTTGATTTCTAGCACTGTATAAAACTAGGCATATGCTTTAAAACCCTGCTGGGTGGAGGCCCTCTGTGATAGGCTCCTGTCCCATTCCCTGTTTTCTCCCTCTTCTGACATCTGTCTCATTTGCCTTTCTGAATGAGCATTGAGCATCTTACCAGGGTCCTCCTTCTTGATTAACTTCCTTAGGTGTACAGATTTTAGTATATTTATCCTATATTATGTGTCTAATATCCACTTATAAATGAGTATATACCATGTGTGTCTTTTTGCTTCTGGGATACCTCACTCAGGATAATATTTTCTAGATCCCACCATTTGCCTGCAATTTTGTGATTTCCTTGTTTTTAATTGCTGAGTAGTATTCCATTGGGTAATTGTACCACAATTTCTGTATCCATTCCTCAGTTGAGGGACATCTGGGTTGTTTCCAGATTCTGTCTATTATGAATAAAGCTGCTATGAACATGGTTGAGCAAATGTCCTTGTTGTATACTTGAGCATCTTTCAGATATATGCCTAGAAGTGGTATAGCTGGGTCTTGAGGTAGCACTATTTCTATTTGTTTGAGAAAGCGCCAGATTGATTTCCAAAGTGGTTGTACAAGTTTACATTCCTACCAGCAATGGCATAGGGTTCCTCTTTCTCCGCATCCTCTCCAGCAGGGTATCAAAGCATATGCTGAGGTGCATAGCCAAACTTTGGGCAGAGTGCAAGGAAGGGAGAGACAGAAGACCTGGAGGGAACAGGAGTTCCACAAGGGGAGCAACAGAACCAAAATCTCTGGACACAGGGTTCTTTTCTGAGAGTGATACCCCATCCAAAGACCATGCATGGAGATAACCTAGAACCCCTGCACAGATGGAGACATGGCAGCTCAGTCTCCAAGTGGGTTCCTTAGTAAGGGGAACAGGGACTGTCTCTGATGTGAATTTAGTAGCTGGCACTTTGATCACCTCCTCCTGATGGGGGAGAAGCCTTACTGCCCACAGAGGAAGACCGAGAAGCTTGTCCTGATGAAACCTGATAGACTATGGTCAGATGGAGGGGAGGAGGACACCCTATTATTAGACTGGGGGAGGGGCATAAGAGAAGAAGAGGGAGGGAGGGTGGATTGGGAAAGGATGGGGGAGGGGGCTACAGCTGGGATACAAAATGAACAAACTATAACTAATAAAAAATGAAAAAAAAAACTAGGCATAGTGGAGCATGCCTATAATCCTAGTTTTTGGGGCAGGGAATTTTTGAGGGTTGGGGAAAGGAGAAGGGCTCAGGAGCTCAAAGTCATTCTCAGTAACATAGCAAAATTTAGCCAGTGTGGACTATAAGAGACTGTATCAAAAGGGAAGGAGAGAACAGAGAGAGGGAGGGAAGGAAGGAAGAGAAGAGAAGGGAAAGAAAGGGGTTTCACCTCCTGCTGACTGGACATGTCAGCATTATCCTGAGTGAATAGTACACATGTATGAAAGTTGAGTTAGTAAATGAATAATAAGCTCCCAATTAATTGGAATCTCAGCCTTCCACAGTGCATCTTCTATCTAGGTACAATGACAAGCCCACTCATTACCTCTCTTCCAGGATATAGCAGTTATGTGGTACGGTCCACAAGAACAATCAAGTTCTGCTTTTGTGCAACACCCTTCTAACAAACTACTTGGGATGTGTACTTCTGTTCTGTATGGCTAATCTTGATCAAGAGTCTTCTATATCACTTAGAAGTTGCTGTTTTTTTCATAGTCTCTAGGGAGTAAATTTTCTCCACGACTTCAGTCAAAGCTCTTTTGCTTCTTGCAAAGCCTTATGCTCTAGAGCCTGGCCCTCACTATCGCTCTGTTTAAACAGCCATTGATCTGGTGTCCTGAGGTACCAGTCTCATCAGCCACTCACTCTATAGCTCTGACTCTGCTGTGCACGGTGTGGGATTTTACACATTCTAACATTTTTGACAAATAAGAATACTGGCTGAAAATCTGAGTTTTCATGGCAGAGTTCATGCCACTAATGAGGCTGCATGGGAAAAATCCAGGCTCCAAGACTGCACGGAAATTTCACCAGCTCAGATGTGGTAATAATATTTGATATTAACTCAAGCAAGAATTCCACAGATGTTAAAAGTCATGGGCACTTCCATGAGGTCATTATTTCTCATTTCATTTGGGGGTTTGGGAAAACTTTTGTCTCTTCAGATTTTTCCTGTGGCTGGCAACAAGGTTTGAGGATCATTTGAATCTCCTCTCTCTCTTTCTCCGTCTCTCTTTCTCTCTCTTAAAAGATTTATTCATTTTCCAGACCTTTCCCAACTTCAGTAATCAGAGGTAAAAGATAAGCAAAAATGGAGCCTAGAGCAGTGTCTTTTATTTTTCAAAGCTGCTGTTGTGGAAGAATTCCAGGGATTGGTTAAATGATTTGCAAAATGGAGGTTTGAGATTTCTCTGGATTTAAACTGAGTAGCCTTTCTTGTGCCCTGTGAGAAAGCATGGCCAGACTAAAGTTGGTTTTCATTTAAGAAAGCATCAGCTAGCTGGCACTGGGATTCTTGCAGGACCACTTGGATCTCCTTGGACTGGGGAAATCTTGTCCTTTATGGTGGTTTTTGTTATGTACTGGGAGTAGATGCAGTACTGGGAGTTATGTACTGGGAGTCATGCATGCTAGACAAGAGATAGTGATGCACCACTGAACTATCTCTCAGGTATTTGAAAATGTTTCTTCGTGGTGTGTGTGTGTGTGTGTGTGTGTGTGTGCTTGTCTGTCTGTGAGTGTACATGTGTGCATGTGTGGCGAGGCACGTTGTGTGTTGCATGTGTGACTGTTGCACAGTCTCAAGTGTATGGAGGTATGCAACTCTGTGTACTCATTGTGAAACCAGAGGAGGATGTTGTAGGTGTTCCACCATTAGCCTCCATCTTATTGTCTCCAGAAAGGGTCTCTGTCTGCCTCTCACTCTGTCTGTCTCTCTCTGTCTCTCTCTACCCCTCTATCTCTCCCCCTTTTTAACTAGAAGCTTCCTATTTTGGCTAGGCTCGCTGGTCTTGGGGTTATAGGTATACTCTGCCATGCCTGACTTCCCTCTCTTTTGATTTTTTGTTTTGAGATAGTGTATGTAAGTTACACAGGCCTTGAACTTATCATTAGGCTTATTCTACCAGGCCTGAATTGTCCTTTACCTTTTAAAAATATGGTGCTTCATAATGGGAAATGTGCCTTTATCTATTTAAAACAATACATATCATTTGATTTAGTTTTTCTCTCTGAAAGATATCCTCATGCTATTTCTGGAAGACAGTGGTCCCCACTTGTTATGGGTTTAGATGCATCTGCTTTGCCTTTTCTTGTATTTGGAAACACACCATAGCCTGTGACTCTGCACATAGATATGTAAAGCGAAGCAAAAGGTAAAAAGCTGAAGTCAGGAGCTTCTTGCTATTTTGACAAAAGCTCCACAAGAAGACCATTAGAGCCAACCAACGAGGACCCAGAGGGGCCTATGGAGTCTAAAGCACCAACCAAGGACAATGTATGGTCTGGACCTAGGTCCTCTACTAATTTCTCAGTTTTTGAGAAGCTGATGTGAAGTTTAGGCTTCATGTGGGCCCACTAGCTGGGGAACAGGAGATATCTCTGATGCGGACTATGTGGCCTGCTTTTTGTTTACTTCCCAGTGATGGGACTGCCCCACCAGGCCACAAGGGAGGAAGACAAACACAGTCCTCATGTGAATAGATGAGCTGGAGTATATGGGGGCTTTCCTATCCTGAATAATAGGGGAGGAGGGATGCCACAGGGAGGTTGGGACTGAGAGGAGAGGAGGGAGGAGCCTATGACCAAGGCGTGAATTGAATTAATAAAAAAAAAAAATGACTAGTAAAAAAAAAAAAAGAAAAGAAAAAGAAACCTTGAGTCTTTAGGATCTGGAGGATGTTTTGGAATGCTGGATTTATTTGGTTTAGAAAATGTGAGGACTGGACTTGGGTTTAGGCATCATCTTTCTACTTGACACAGCTCTGCCCAAAGGGGAGCCTCCTGATGCCTGAGAATCAGCTACAGAGCCAGGCTGGCACCAGCTTGCTTTCCATGACCTCAGGACAACATGAGGAATAACACAGGCCCTTGAAATCTGCCCCAGAGATCTAAATGAAACTCTAATGCCACTTTGCCCCTGCCCCTTAGGAAAATATGCGCAGCACTCAGTCATTGGGCCCAGGGAATAGTCCTAACTTTGGAGACAGAGCACAAGTGATGACTTTATTTTTAAATGTCTAAAATAAACTTTTAACTTCTTACATGAAAAAAGCAATCCCAGTATGAATCCTTTATCCCTACCTCTTTGCAGTGCTAAGAGTGCTATGATGCTAAGGTGCATCATGTATGTATATGATGAATACTTTCTTGTCCTTTATTATGAAGGACTTGCATTATAATAAAACCCTTGTCCTATAGATACAATTAATTTACACCAAAAAGGCACAAATTCAAAGTGATTCTGCAACATTCGGTTTCTAGTCTGAGAAAGCATGTAGGTTAACATGTTTGTTTTCATGTTGTGGTGTGGATGGTATAGATGGTGCTACTGCCTTTACCATCTAAGTTCCCTGCCCTGTGTTAGAAACTGGAGTGAGTAATGTTGTTGAAGGCATTTTTATTTCAGTTTGTGCCAGCTCTTGCATTTGTGGGGGACAAAGTTCCAGTAATTTTCTTTTATGCCTGCCAGTATATCTTAGTGAGAGCATATCTTAAGGGTTAGAAGGGCTGGGGGCTGGAGACTTTAAACACCAGCTGGGAACTTCCTTTCACTCATAAAAACTGCTATTTCCATCAATCTGTGTTTATTTTTATCTTGCATTTTAATTTGCTTAATGGTTAGCTAAAAAATTCCCTCAGGGTTTCAGGAAAGTCAAGTCTAAGGACCAAGCTGTCATAGTGGAGCACTTCAGGGGAATTATTTTGTCTGACTTTCATCATGTTTGCTTCAGCCACAGTGGCTGCAGAGTAGGCTGGTCCTGTCCCTGACATGGAGGAACCTGGGAAAGAGTTGGCAGCAGTAGGTCATCTCTCCTCCCTCTGCCCTTCCCTACCTTCCCAGGCAGGACAGCCATGTCTTTCTTTCTCTGCACCCTGGTCCCTTTTCCTTTACTTCTCCTGTCACTTTCCCTACACTTCCTCTTATAGATGTCAACCTAAATAACATCCAAAAAGGATGTTTTTTGTTGTCGCTGTTGTTATTGTGATGGTATTTATTCAGAACTGAATGATTTGGTGGGAATGTGATCTGGGAAAAAAAATGAGAGGTTGTTAGAATATACAAAAAGGCAGAGGAGACTGGGGTGGGTAAAGGTAAAATGATGACGTTTATATAAATTGTTTTGGAACAATTATTCTTGGCTCTGAGCATTCATAGCAGGGTGGCATAAAACCAAGGTTGAACAGGAAGCTGTTAAGTAGGTGTCCTAGCAGAGATGGGCTCCATGGAGAAGCTGCACTTCTTTGTTTGTGGCTGTGGGTTTGTAGTATTTCATGATAGCTTAAGTTTTCAAAGAAATCTCTCCTTTCATGGCCTTTTGGGCTCTGTTTTGCCATGTCTGACACAAGCTGTTCCATGTTGGCCCTAGAACTTTCCTTTGGCATCTTGAGTGCCATAAAAGTTAACATGGTACAGTTTGATTTTACATGATTGGCCCTTCACCTCAGAATCAGATGGAAAATATGGTTGATACACACAAACTCCCCAATACTACCAGGTTTTATCCCAAAGCTCCATGTGAAACCATATCAAGAAGTCATACAAATGGCTGTAAAGATGTACAGCTTGGTGAATCCTGTTTCATTCTTGTGCCGTAGGAAGCAGGAGTTATCTTGCTGCTATTTTCTCACTGTCTTAAGAGTTACAAACCAGGTCCTGAAATGTTTATTCCAATGTCTGGAAAGTGATTTCCTGTCTAATCACATACCAATAAGAAAGTCAGAAGCAGATTCTCTGAAACCAAACTGTGTTTCATCTCATTTCTCATGGAACTGTTCACCAGCCAAGAGGTGCACATGGGGGCCCCAACCCATCTTCGTCACCAGTTTATCCTTTTAAAGAGAAATTTAGACCCTCCAGGCGTTAGAACATCTCACCATAGACATGCAAAAGGCTCACTTCATTGTTTCCCTCCAGCAGGCATAATTTGTTTTGTTTTGTTTTGTTTTGTTTTGTTTTGTTTTTTGGTAAATATTTATGTTCTCATATCAATATTTTCTTTGAAATGGGTACATGTTGACTCAATGCAGGGAAAATTGCTTTTTAAAAAAATAACAAACATCATTTAAAAAATCTCACGTTTCTTTCACATGTTTTATAGCAATAAACATTTCTGGAGAAACTCACTATTTTGAAGTGGATTTGAATAATTTGAACAAGAAGAGGGTAGAGGGCACAGTTCACTTTGAACTGGCGGCCTCATAAGCTGCCCACCATGCTTATGATCTAAGCTGAAACAGAGAGGGCATCAGGGAAGTAGGGAGAGCATTCATTCTCCAAGACCAAATATTCCTAAGTCTGGACAAAGGTAGTGTTCCTTCCTACACAACAGAGATCTGTCCCCATGTGGAATCTTGTGGTAGGTAGCTTTGTGGATGTGTTGCTGACCTCCTTGAGTCCTCATCCCTTAGACCCATCTGAGCTCCCCTCCAGGTTTGCCCTCTTTTCTGCACGGCCAAGATTTAGTAACCCTTTGTAGACTTAGATCCTTCTAAATTAAGTATTATGTTTGAATGAATTGTTTGTAGCTCAAGATTAGGGGAAAAAAAGCACACTGGTTTATATGCCCCATACTGGAGCAGCATGGAAGATAATTTGATATGGAAGAACTCAACTTGCTTCACATATTGTGAGGAGAGAATTCTCATTCATTGCTAGGTCTGCCAGGGACACATTGAGTACCACTGATGCTGTGAGCCTGGTGTATATGGGTGAGGATGTTCTGGGACATCAACCTAAGATTTGTCCTGGGTTGACAGATTTTTTTCCAACCTCAGAGCTGCTGTGTAAGACCTGTTTATACAGAATAAAAATAGACTCATGTTCAACTATGTCCAGGTGGATGTGGAGAAATACCACCAATATATCCTTAATTAATATTTTCTTCTGAGATAATTTTTTATTTTAATTTTTTCTTCACAATTTTTTCATTATGTTTAACGATTTAAGGTCCCTCCTCAACTCCCACCAGTCTCACCCTCCCTCCATCTCCCTCCACCATCCCCTTCCCCTAGTCAACTGAAAGGGAGAGTTTTCCATCTGCCCATAGCTTATCAAGTCTCATCAGGATTGCCTGGGTCCTCTTCCTCCATGGCCTGGTAAGGCAGCATCACCAGGGGTGAGAAATCAAAGACCAGGAAACTGGGTTCATGACAGAGGTAGCCTCTGCTCCCCTCACTCGGAGATCCACATGGAGACTGAGCTAGCAATTGGCTACATCTGGGTAGGGGTTAAGAGGCAATCTCCATGCATGGTCCTCAATTGGTGCATCAGTCTCCGCAGGATGCCCTGAGCTCAGATTTTTTTAGCTTTGCTAGGCTCCTTGTGGGGCTCCTGTCCCCTCCATGTCCTTCTATCCCCACTCACTCCTCCTTCATAAGAATCCCTGTGCTCTGCCCAAAGTTTGGTTGTTTCAGCATGTGCTTCGATCCCCTGTTGGGTGGAGCCTTTCAGAGGACCCTCTATAGTAGGGCTCCTTTCCTCTTTCCTCTCTTCCACTGCTTCTGGTGTCTACTCTGTTTGCCATTCTGAATGAGATTTAAGCATCTTCCCTAGAGTCCTCCGTAGTGTTTGGTATACGTTTTAGTATGGCTATCCTATTATACAGCTAATATCCGCTTATAATGAGCATATACCATGCCTGTCCTTCTGTTTCTGGGTTACCTCACTCAGGATGATCTCTTCTAGTTCCATCCACTTGCCTGCAAATTTCGTGATCTCCTTGTTTTTAATAGCTGAGTAGTATTCCATTGTGTAAATGTGCCACAATTTCTGTATCCATTCCTCTGTTGATGGACATCTAGGTTGTTTCCAGATTCTGGCTATTACAAATAAAGCTGCTATGAACATGGTTGAGCAAATGTCCTTGTTGAATGGTGGGGCATCTTTTAGGTATGTGCCCAGGAGTGGTATAGCTGGATCTTGAGGTAGAACTATTCCCAATTTTTTGCGAAAGCACCAGATTGATTTCCAAAGTGCTTGTATAAGTTTGCACTCACACTAGCAATCCCCCTTCTCCACATCCTCTCCAGCATGTGTTGTCACTTGAGTTTTTGATCTTAGCCATTCTGATGGGTGTAAGATGGAATCTCAGAGTCATTTTGAGTTGCATTTCCCTGATGACTGAGGATGCTCTAAGTGTCTCTCTGCCTTTCAATATTCCTGTTGAGGATTCTCTGCTTAGCTCTGTACCCATTTTTAATGCGGTTGCTTGGCTTGTTGGTGTCTAATTTTTTGAATTCTCTATTCTGGATATCAGCCCTCTATTGAATGTAGGGTTGGTGAAGATATTTTCCCAGTCTGTAGGCTGCCATTTTGTTCTGATGATAGTGTCCTTTGCTTTACAGAAGCTTTTCAGTTTCATGAGGTCCCATTTAGTAATTGTTGATCTTAGAGGCTGAGCTATTGGTATTCTGTTCAGGAAGCTGTCTCCTGTGCCAATGAGTTCAAGGTGCTTCCCCACTTTTTCTTGCAACAGATTTAGTGTGTCTGGTTTTATGTTGATATTTTTTATCCACCTGGACTTTAATTTTGTGCAAGGTGATAGATATGGGTCTATTTCCATTTTTCTACATGTGGACTTTCAGTTAGACCAGTACCATTTATTGAAGATGCTATCTTTTTATTCCCACAGTATGGTATTGGCATCTTTGTAAAAAAACATATATATGTATATAATATCAGGTGTCTGTAGGTTTGTGGGTTTATTTCTGAGTCTTCAACCTTGATCCACCAGTCTATTTCTATGCCAGTACCATGTAGTTTCTGTTACTGTTGCTCTATAGCACAGCTTGAGATCAGGGATGGAGATATCTTCAGAAGATCTTTTATTGTAGACGATCGTTTTAGATATTCTGGGTTTTGTTATTACATATGAAGTTGAAAATATTTCTTTCAAGGTCTGTTAAAAATTGTGTTGGTAATTGCATTGAATCTGTAGATTGCTTTTGGTAAAATGGCTACTTTTACTATGTTAATCCTACAGAGCCATGAGCATGGGCAGGGGTGTCTTTTCATTTTCTGAAATCTTCTTCTATTTCTTTCTTCAGAGATGTGAAAATTTTTCATACAAGTCTTTGGCTTGCTTGGTTAGAGTTACACCAAGATACTTTAAGTTTTTCGTGGCTTTTGTGAAGGGTGTTGTTTCTGTAGTTTCTTTCTCAGCCTGTTTGTCTTTTGTATACAGGTGGGCTACTGATTTTATCTATCTATCTATCTATCTATCTATCTATCTATCTATCTATCATCTATCTATCTATCTATCTATCTATCTATCTATCTATCTATCTATCTATCTATTATTAATTACACTTTATTCTCTTTTTTTGCAGGTTTTTTTATTTTTTAAAAAATTTTTTATTAATTACACTTTATTTATTTTGTATCCCCCCATAAGCCCCTCCCTCCTCCCCTCCCCATCCCACCTTCCCTCCCCTTTCTGCATGCATGCCACTCCCCAAGTCCACTGATAGGGGAGGTTCTCCTCTCCTTTCTGATCTTAGTCTATCAGTTCTAATCAAATGTGGCTGCATTGTCCTCTACTGTGGCCTGGTAAGGCTGCTCCCCTCTCAGGGGGAGGTGATCAACGAGCAGGCCAATCAGTTTATGTCAGAGGCAGTCTCTCTTCCCATTACTATGTAACCCACTTGGACACTGACCTGCCATGGGCTACATCTGTGCAGGGGTTCTAGGTTATCTCCACGAATAGTCCTTGGTTGGAGTATGAGTCTCTGGGAAGTTCCCTGTGTTCAAATTATCTTGTTCTGTTGCTCTCCTTGTGGAGTTCCCGTCCTCTCCAGCTCTTACTATTTCCCACTTCTTACATAAAATTCCATTCACTCTGCCCAACAGTTGGCCATCAGGCTCAGCATCTGCTTTGACAGTCTATACTGCAGAGGCTTTCAGAGGCCCTCTGTGGCAGGTTCCTAGGTTGTTTCCTATTTTCTTTTTCTTCTGATGTCCATCCTCTTTGCCTTTCAGGATGGGAATTGAACATTTTAGTTAGGGTCCTCTCTTTTGCTTAGTTTGTTTAGATGTACAGATTTTAGTGGGTTTATTCTATGTTGTATGTTTATATGAGTGAGTATATACCATGCGTGTCTTTTTGCTTCTGGGACAACTCACTCAGGATGATCCTTTCCAGGTCCCACCATTTACCTGCAAATTTCATGATTTCTTTATTTTTAATTGCTGAGTAATACTCCATTGTATAGATGTACCACAGTTTCTGCATCCATTCTTCAGTTGAGGGGCATCTGGGTTGTTTCCAGCTTCTGGCTATTACAAATAAAGCTGCTACAAACATGGTTGAGCAAATATCCTTTTTGTGTACTTGAACCTCTTTTGGGTATATGCCTAGGAGTGGTATGGCTGGATCTTGAGGAAGCGCTATTCCTAGTTGTCTGAGAAAGTGCCAGATTGATTTCCAGAGTGGTTGTACAAGTTTACATTCCCACCAACAGTGGAGGAGGGTTCCCCTTTCTCCACAACCTCTCCAGCATGTGTTGTCACTTGAGTTTTTCATCTTGGCCATTCTGATGGGTGTAAGGTGAAATCTCAGGGTTGTTTTGATTTGCATTTCCCTAATGGCTAATGAGGTCGAGCATTTCTTTAAGAATTACACTTTATTCTCTTTGTATCTCCCCCATAGGCCCGCTCTCCTCCCCTTCCGATCCTACCCTCCCTTCCCCTTCTTCACGCATGACCCTCCCCAAGTCCACTGATAGGGGAGGTCCTTTTCTCCTTCCTTCTGATCTTAGTCTATCAGATCACATCAGGAGTGGCTGCATTGTCATCTTCTGTGTCATGGTAAGGTTGCTTCCCCCTCAGGGGGAGGTGATCAAAGAGCAGGCCAATCAGATTATGTCAGAGGCAGTCCCTCTTCCCATTACTATGTAACCCACTTGGACACTGAACTGTCATGTCCTACACAAGTGGGAAATAGTAAGAGCTGGAGAGGACGGGAACCACACAAGGAGAGCAAAAGAACCAGAAAATTTGAACACAGGGAACTTCCCAGAGACTCATACTCCAACCAAGGACTATTCATGGAGATAACCTAGAACCCCTGCACAGATGATTTTTTTTTTTTTGAGTTAATTTTGTATCCACCACTTTGCTGAAGGTGTTTATCAGCTGTAGGAGTTCCCTGGTAGAATTTTCATGGTCACTCATATATACTATCATATCACCTACAAATAGTGATACTTCACTTCTTCCTTTCTGTTTTGAATCCCTTGATCTCTTTTAATTGTCTTATTGCTCTAGAAAGAACTTCAAGTACTATGTTGAAGAGATAGAAAGTGGGCAGCCTTGCCTTGTCCCTGATTTCAGTGGGATTGATTTAAGTTTCTCTTTATTTAGGTTGATGCTGGCTAGAGGCTTGCTGTATATTGCCTTTAGTATGTTTAGGTGTGTGCCTTGTTTCCCCGATCTGTCCAGGACTGTAAACATGAACAAGTGTTAAATTTTGTGAAATGCTTTTTCAGCATCTAAGGAGATGATCATGTGTTTTTTTTTTCTTTCAGTTTGTTTATATGGTGGATAACATTGATAGATTTCTGTATATTGAACTACCTCTGCATACCTGGGATGAAGCCTACTTGGTCATAGTGGATGATATCTTTGATGTGTTCTTGGGCTCCGTTTGTGAGTATTTTGTTAAGTATTTTTGCATCAATGTTCATAAGGGAGATTACCCTGAAATTCCCTTTCTTTGTTTGGGTCTTTGTGAGGTTAGCTATTGAATGAGTTTGGTAATGTTCCCTCTGTTTCTATTTTGTGGAATAGTTTGAAGAGTATTGGTATTAGCTCTTCTTTGGAGGTCTGGTAGAGTTCTGTGCTGAGACCATCTGGCCCTGGGCTTTTTTTTTGCATGAGAGACTTTTGATGACTGCTTCTAATTCCTTAAGTGATTTAGGACTATTTAATTTATTTACCTGGTCTTGACTCAGCTTTGTTAAGTGGAATTCATCAAGAAAATTGTCCATTTCATTTAGATTTTCCAGTTTTGTGGTGTATAGGATTTTGAAGTAAGACCTAATGATTGTTTGGATTTCCTCAGTGTCTGTTGTTATGTCTCCCTTCTCGTTTCTGATTTTGTTGAGTTGGATAGTGTCTCTCTGCCTTTTCGTTAGTTTGGTCAAAGGTTTTTCTATCTTGTTGATTTTCTCAAAGAACCACCTCTTGGTTTCATTAATGCTTTGAATTGTTCTGTTTGTTTCTAGTTTATTGATTTCAGCCCTGAGTTTAATTATTTCCAGCTGTCAACTCCTCTTTGGCATGTCTGCTTCTTTTTTCTAGGGCTTTCAGGTGAACAGTTCAGTTTCTCATGTGAGATGTTTCGAGTTTCTTTATGAAGGCACTCAAAATGACTCTGTCTAGGACAGTGAGTCACGAGTGCAGGCGTGTGTCTCTTGGCTGGCGGCTGAGTGCTATCAAGGACCCAGGAACTCTTCTGCAGTTTAGTTGGGTGACCCTATTGCTTCACACACTGTGGAGTTTCCTCTCACCTGGGAAACACAATCACTGGTGTTTTAGGGCCCACAGTTTGGTCTGTTGGTCGCTGTGCAGTCACTGCTGTCCTGCTTATCAGATACAGTGTACTCTTGGCACCACCATCTTGGATACCTCTCCCATATAATTCTTATATCAGCTTTTTATGAAGACTATTTAGCAAATACAAATAAGAATTTATCTTTAATTACCTTGAGGACATAGTACTTATGAAATTACCAGTAATCAAAGTTATCATGGGGGTATATGTCATAGAGAAAGCTCCAACCATATTTTGAAATTTCCACTACATTGCAAGAAGTTTTGCAAGGCTTTGAAAAATGAGGTATCATGGAAATTCTACAGCCTTTCTCTTTCATTTCTTAAGTGCATCTGAAGCTCCTACTTCATCTGAAAAGGAGCCTTTTATTTTCTGGAGTCTACATGACTATCATTATAGTAAGGCCTGAGAGCTCTGTCTTTATGAAGAAGAACTTGGTAGTGTTCTCAGGCAGGAAATCACAGTTTGCATTTTGGAAATATAAATAAAACAACTATAATGAGTCTTAGGACTAGGGACAAAAGAACACACACATGCACACACACATAGATGAGGAGGTTAGGATAAATAGTGTATTTGGCTGACTGCAGCAACTTGTGACTGCTCATGGCTGTTGTGTGCTGTAGTGAACATGGGCTCTCACTGACCATCTTTTCACCACTCAGCTAGGGCATGAATCCTGCTGTTGGCTTCTTTAAACAGAATGGGCAGGCAGGCTTGTCATTTCTGCTCGGTAGAAATTTGCGTATGTCTTTGTTCACCAAAGCTGTAGTGTATAGAACAGTTCACTTGGTGAAGCAGGCCACCACATGTCTAGGTTGTGTCTAGAAGTGTGGTCCCATCCATGATGCTGCCTGTGGGCTGACCCTCCCCTTCTTTGTTCAAGTTCTTGTCCTTTAGTGATGGACTGTGCTTGCTCTCTCACAACTTTTCAAATGATTCCATGTGTACAGTTTCGAAGATATGGAAAGAAAATCCAACAGCCTAACTCTTCCCATCTCAGGGAAGTAGAGCTATGGGTTCTTTCTATAATGTGGTGAAAACAGAGCTCATTTTCTTCTAGTTAAGCCTGTGGTTGAGCACAGAAGCTTCTTCTGCCCTGAGGCCATCAGAGAAATGACTTAGACCCAAGTCAGCTTTGGCTACCAAGGGGCCTAGCAAAACCCAGTTACTCAGTGTAGACAGCCAAGCTTTTGTTGCTGTTTTTATTTGTGTAATACATACAGGAACCCATAATCAGCAAACCATTTGCCTATGTTTTAATGTGGGTTTAAGGTTTTGACTCTTTATATGTTTGAGCAAGCCAAGTAAACAATTGACCAGTTGATGCCCATGGCTCATACCTGCACATCAGTGTGCTTTCAGCATAGTCTGTGCCATTCAACTGCCACCATTTTCAAATCTTGGTCTTTCTCAGGCCATGGATGATTGCTGAAGTGAAGTTGGATCTTGTAAGGCTGAGGGACCTACAAGGAATAAGTTTCTGTGGTCACTTCTGTGAAATCCCAGAAAGACTCCTGTCACCATCGAGGAGAGAGCCGGGTCAAGTCCAAATGCAGTTCCTGCTGTTGCTTGCGACATTCTTTCCATCATGAGCTTCGCCTTCGTTTCTGAAATTTTCTTGTATTTCCATCTTGCAAGGTTTCCACAATGGTGCCAGAGGTTTATGAGCTCTTCCTTGAAATGAAACAAGGGATACACAAAGTGTGGGGTTTAAAATACGCTGATAGTGAAAGTAGAGTTTCTGTGAGGCAGTAACCCTCAACAGTTAACCTCCATGATGACCCAGAAGTAGGAGAGGTCAGGCAGAAGGGTTTCCTAGCAACACCCATACTGTATAGTCAAGGAAGCAACAAGTCATTATTATCCCATGGGCTTGGGACTTCCTAAGTGACAAAGTTGAACTGCCCCCATATCCAAAATGGCTCCCTGAAATTTAGCTGGGGTGGAGAGCAGAGAAAAAGTTTGGCCTGTTCTGCAGAGAACAGTTCTGTTGCAGCCATCTTGCTCTGGTTGACCAACTAACACCCCAGAACCTGAGCCAGCCAGAGCCTCATGAACCCACCTCTGGTTTCCAGCAGTTTCATAGATGTGAGGGCTTAGTATACATTTTCTACTACAGCCAGCACCTCCAAAAAGGAAAGTACTCAGCTTAGGAGTTCATTGCTTAACTGATGTGCAGAAATTTCTTCTGAATTGGAACATGCAATCATGGAAAGATGCTCTTTGAGACTAAGGAACTAAACAACTCAGCGTCTCAGGAAGTACCTGAAGTCAGACTTAATAGGTCCCTGTTGCCGCAAGGTCTGTACTTAGTATGGACTACTGAGGAAAGGAGATCGTCTAAGCAGTCCAGCTACCTGAAAATCATTTCAAGAGCTCCAGAGATTCAGTTTTCATGAGTCATCACCCCAACTGGGGTGAATTTCCAGTGAAACAGCCTTTGTGCCATATATACTCTTCTAAGTAACTCTCATCCATATTCCTGTATTCACCCCAATAAAATTCTTGGTTCAACAATTTGCACTTTGATGGTTGAAGGGACTCTAGTCAGCTCACAAACATGGCTCTGTCTGACCTTGCCTTTCTCCCCGATTCCTTCTGCCTTGCTAAGGCCATTACATTACATTTCTAAAGCTAGACCCCAAGGTCTATTCCCTTATTTGGCTACTTCCTTCTCCAGCGGCTGACCACCAAGGTCCAGCTATCAAAGTATTGAAGTCCAGCAATCAAAACCCCCCTTTAGCTCATCTAATTAACATGTCCAATTAAAATTAAGTACGTCATCCTAGACATGGGGTTTTCCCTTTATAAATGGACACATCTGTCTCCTCTGTCGGAGCCAGTTGTTTGTCTCCCTCCAGGACAATTACCCCAACCCCTATCCTGTATTTTCCTCCCCTTCTTTGTCATTTTCTATCTCCTATCTTTGTCTCTTACTTCTGTCCTCAGTCTTTCTGGGGCAAATAAATCTCCTTTGTGCTGAGAACTTGATCTTGGGGGTCTGAGCAGATGCTGATCCTTTCAATGGTATAATTAATTTGGTCTTCGATCCTCTACCTGGGGTGAATAGTTGTTTGTTTACTTTTCCCAAAGAAAGGTCACACGACATTATCAAGTTCAATCTGTTCATGATGACTCATTGTTACATTCTCAGCCACCAATAAGGTTTCAGAGAGAATATGGGCTTTGAGTGTAATATAAATCCTTCTGTGTTATTGTGAGAGGGGGTGGAGAAATGGAGATGTGAACACAAAGGCTGGAATCAGAGCCTTTTTGGAAAGAAGCAGTAGAGGATGAACAACATTGATACCTAGAGAGGGAGAGTGCATGTAGAGCTCAAACAGCACCTCCTAGGTACCTCTTAGGCCTGCTGGCACTGTACCTCAAACTGATAGCCGAGGAGGTAAGCATGCTTTTCATAGTTTGATATTTAAATGTTACTCAGGGAATAGAACCCAAGGCTCATACATGCCAAGCAAGTGCTCAACCCAGAACTCCACATATTTAAACATGATGGTGAAGATTCACACACATACACACACACACACACACACACACACACACACGCACACACACACACACACACTCACTCACTCACAAGGGTTTATTTTCCTTAGCTGAAAAGTTTTTCCTAATTTAGGGTCATGTTTAGTAGAAAACCACTGGAATGTATTTTCTTTTTTTTTTTTTTTAATTTTATTTTTTTCTTATCAGTTACATTTTATTAACTCTGTATCCCAGCCGTGTCCCGATCCCTCATTCCCTCCCAGTCCCTCCCTCCCTCTCTCCCTCCCTCCTCTCCACCGTGCCCCTTGCCATGTCCACTGATAGGGGGGACCTCCTCCCCATTCATCTGATCCTGTTTTATCAGGTATCTTCAGGACTGGCTGCAAAGCTCTCCTCTGTGGCCTAACAGGACTGCTCCTCCCTTGGGAGGTGGGGAGGCCAAAGAGCCAGTCATTGAGTTCCTGTTAGAAACAGTCCTTGTTCCCCTCACTATGGGAAGACAATTGGTTACTGAGCTACCACAGGCTACATCTGAGCAGAGGTTCTAGGTTACATTCATACATGGTCCTTGGTTGCATGTCAGTCTCAGAAAAGACCCTGTGCCCAGATATATTTGGTCCTTGTGGAGCTCCTATCCTTTCCTCATCAGACTAACTTCCCTTCTTTCTTATGATTCCCTGTACTCTGCCAAAGGTTTGGTCATGAGTCTTTGCTTTGAAAACACTGCTAGTTAGAGTCTTTCAAATGCGCTCAGTAGACTCCTGTCATATGTTCAATGCACATCCCATCTGTCTTTCAAAACAAGGATTGATAATCTTACCCCATGTCCGCTCTCTTGATTATCTTTTCTAGGTGTATAGATTTCATTATGTTTATCATATCTTATGGGTCTATATAAGTGAGTATATACCGTGTTTGTCTTTCTCCTTCTGGGATATTTCACTCAGGATGATCTTTTCTAGGTCCCACCATTTGCCTGCAAATTTCATGATTTCCTCCTTTTTGATTGCTGAGTAGTATTCCATTGTGTAAAAATACCACAATTTCTGTACCCATTCCTCCGTTGATGGACATCTGGGTTGTTTCCAGGTTCTGGCTATTACAAATAATGCTGCTATAAACATGGTTGAGCAAATATCCCTTTTGTGTACTTGAGCAAAGTTTGGGTATATACCTAGCAGTGGTATAGCCAGGTCTTGAGGAAGCACTATTCCTAATTGTCTTAGAAAGCACCAGATAGATTTCCAGAGTGGTTGTATCAGTTTACATTCCCACCAGCAGTGGAGGAGGGTTCCCCTTTCTCCACAACCTCTCCAGCATGTGTTGTCCCTTGAGTTTTTCATCTTGGCCATTCTGATGGGTGTAAGGTGATATCTCAGGGTCGTTTTGATTTGCATTTCCCTGATGGCTAATGAGGATGAGCATTTTTTTAAGTGTTTCTCTGCCATTCGATATTCCTCTGTCGAGAATTCTCTGTTTAGCTCTGTTCCCCATTTTTTAATTGGATTACTTGGTTTGCTGCTTTTCAGCTTCTTTAGTTCTTTGTATATACTCGATATTAGTCCTCTGTCAGATAAAGGGTTGGTGATGATTCTTTCCCAATCTGTAGGCAGGCGTTTTGTTTTGATGACAGTGTTCTTTGCTTTACAGAAGCTTTTCAGTTTCATGAGGTCCCATTTATTGATTGTTGCTCTTACAGCCTGTGCTGTTGGTGTTCTGTTCAGGAAGTTGTCTCCTGTGCCAATGAGTTCTAGGCTGTTCCCCAATTTTTCTTCTAACAGATTTAGAGTATCTGGTTTTATGTTGAGGTCTTTGATCCACTTGGACTTTAGTTTTGTGCAGGGTGATAAATATAGATCTATTTTCATTTTTCTGCATGTGGACATCCAGTTGGACCAGCACCATTTGTTGAAGATGCTGTCTTTTTTCCATTGAATGGTTTTGGCTTCTTTGTCAAAAATCGAGTATTCATAGGTGTGTGGGTTTATTTCTGGGTCTTCTATGCGGTTCCATTGATCCTCCTTTCTGTTTTTATGCCAATACCATGCAGTTTTTATTACTATTGCTCTGTAGTACAACTTGAGATCGGGGATGGAGATACCTCCAGATGATCTGTTGTTGTATAGGATTGTTTTGGAGATTCTGGGTTTTTTGTTTCTCCATATGAAGCTGAGAATCCTTTTTTCAAGGTCTGTAAAGAATTGAGTTGGTATTTTGATGGGAATTGCATTGAATCTGTAGATTGCTTTTGGCAGGATGGCCATTTTCACAATGTTAATCCTACCAATCCATGAGCACGGGAGATGTTTCCATCTTCTGAGATCTTCTTCAGTTTCTTTCTTCAGAGACTTGAAGTTTTTCTCAAACAGGTCTTTCACTTGCTTGGTTAGTGTCACCCCAAGGTACTTTATGTGGTTAGTGGCTACTGTGAAGGGTGTTGTTTCCCTAATTTCTTTCTCGGCCATTTTGTCTTTGGTATACAGGAGGGCTTCTGACTTTTTTTAGTTGATTTTGTATCCTGCCACTTTGCTGAAGGTGTTTATCAGCTGGAGGAGTTCTCTGGTTGAATTCTTGGGGTCACTCATATATACTATCATATCATCTGTGAATAGTGACACTTTGACCTCTTCCTTTCTGATCTGTATCCCCTTGATCTCCTTTAGTTGTCTTATTGCTCTGGCTAGGACTTCAAGTACTATGTTGAAGAGATAGGGTGAGAGTGGGCAGCCTTGTCTTGTCCCTGATTTCAGTGGGATTGATTTAAGTTTCTCTCCATTGAGTTTGATGTTGGCTATAGGCTTGCTGTATATTGCCTTTACTATGTTTAGATATGTGCCTTGTATTCCTGATCTCTCCAAGACTTTAAACATGAATGGGTGTTGGACTTTGTCAAATGCTTTTTCAGCATCTAAGGAGATGATCATGTGGTTTTTCTCCTTCAGTTTGTTTATGTGGTGGATTACATTGATGGATTTCCGTATGTTGAACCACCCTTGCATGCCTGGGATGAAGCCTACTTGGTTGTGGTGGATGATATCTTTGATGTGTTCTTGGATTCGATTTGCAAGTATTTTATTGAGTATTTTTGCGTCAATGTTCATAAGAGAGATAGGTCTGAAGTTCTCTTTTTTTGTTGGGTCTTTGTGTAGTTTAGGTATCAGGGTGACTGTTGCTTCATAGAATGAGTTTGGTAATGTACTTCTGTTTCTATGTTGTGGAATAGTTTGAGGAGAATTTGTGTGAGCACTTCTTTGAAGGTCTGGTAGAATTCCGCACTGAAACCATCTGGCCCAGGGCTTTTTTTGGAGGGGAGACTGTGAATGACTGCTTCAATTTCCTTGGGGGATATAGGGCTGTTCAGTCTTTCTATCTGATCTTGACTTAATGTTGGAAGATGGAATCTATCAAGAAAATTGTCCATTTCATTTAGGTTTTCAAATTTTGTGGCATATAGGCTTTTGTAGTATGACCTAATGATTGTTTGAATTTCCTCAGTGTCTGTAGTTATGTCACCCTTTTCATCTCTGATTTTGTTGATTTGGATAGATTCTCTCTGCTTTTTAGTTAGTTTGGCTAAGGGTTTGTCTATCTTGTTGATTTTCTCAAAGAACCAGCTTTTTGTTTCATTGATTCTTTGAATAGTTTTATTTGTTTCTAATTGATTGATTTCAGCCCTGAGTTTGATTATTTCCAGCCTTCTGCTCCTCTTGGGTGTATCTGCTTCTTTTTTTTTCTAGGGTTTTCAGTTGGGCCATTAAGTTGTTTGTATGTGATGTTACGAATTTCTTCTTGCAGGCACTTAGTGCTATAAATTTTCCCCTGAGCACTGCTTTCAATGTGTCCCATAAATTTGGGTAGGTTGTGCCTTCATTTTCATTGAATTCTATGAAGCCTTTAATTTCTTTCTTTATTTCTTCCTTAACCCAGCTGTTGTTGAGTAACAAGTTGTTCAGTTTCCATGTGTGTGTAGGCTGTTTGTTATTTCTGTTGTTGTTGAGGTCCAGCTTAAGTCCATGATGGTTAGATAGAATACAAGGGATTATTTCAATCTTTTTGTATCTTTTGAGGCTTGCTTTATGACCAACTATATGGTCTATTTTGGAGAAGGTTCCATGAGGTGCTGAAAAGAAGGTATACTCTTTTGAGTTTGGATGAAAAGATCTGTAGATGTCTATTAGGTCCATTTGATTTAGGGTCTCTGTAAGTGTTTTTATTTCCCTATTTGTTTTCTGTCTAGTTGATCTGTCCCTTGGTGAGAGTGGAGTGTTGAAGTCTCCCACTATTAGGGTATTAGGATCAATGTATGATTTAAGCTTTAATATTGTTTCATTTACGAATGTAGGTGCTCTTGTATTTGGGGCATAGATATTCAAAATTGTGATGTCCTCTTGGTTGATTTTTCCTTTGATGAGAATATAGTGGCCATCTTTATCTTTTTTTATTAACTTGGGTTGAAAGTCTATTTTATTAGATATTAGGATGACTACTCCCGCTTGTTTTCTGGAACCATTTGCTTGAAAGACATTTTCCCAGCCCTTTACTGTGAGGTAGTGTTTATCTTTGTTGCATAGGTGTGTTTCTTGGATGCAACAGAATGATGGATCCTATTTCCGCAACCATTCTGTTAGTCTGTGTCTTTTAACTGGGGAGTTGAGTCCGTTGATGTTGATAGAAACTAGTGAGCAACAATTGTTACTTACTTTAGATGTGGTGTTGGTGGTGTCACTGAGTTTCATTGCTTGTCTTCTTTTGTTTTTTTGTTGTTGTGTAGTTATCTCTTTCCTCTGTTTCCTTCGATGTAGTTGTTTTCTTTGGTTTGGAGTTTCCTTTCTAGTAACTTCTGTAGAGCTGGGTTACTATGTAGGTATTGTTTAAATTTGGTTTTGTCTTGGAATATCTTGAATTCTCTGTCTATGTTGATTGAAAGTTTTGCTGGGTATAGTAGTCTGGGTTGGAATCTGTGGTCCCTTAAGGACTGTATGATTTCTGTCCAGGCCCTTCTGGCTTTAATAGTTTATGTTGAGAAATCTGGTGTGATTCTGATAGGTCTACCTTCATATGTTACTTGGCCTTTTTCCCTTGCTGCTTTTAGAATTTTTTCTTTGTTTTGTAGGTTCAGTGTTTTGACTATGATGTGACGTGAAGAATTTCTTTTCTGATCTAGTCTACTTGGTGTTCTGTAGGCCTCTTGTATGTTTATGGCCATCTCCTTCTTTAAGTTGGGAAAGTTTTCTTCTATAATTTTCTTGAAAATATTTTCCGGACCTTTGAGCCTGATGTCTTCTTTTTCTTCTACTCCTATTATTCTTAGGTTTTGTCTTTTCATGGTGTCCTTTGATTTTTTGGATGTTTTGTGTTTGGAACTTTTCTGATTTTATTTTTTCTTTGAGAGACGTGTCAATTTCTGCAAGTGTATCTTCAGCTCCTGAGATTCTTTCTTCCATCTCTTGTATTCTGTTGGTTTTGCTTACCTTTGTGGTGCCTGATCTTTTCTCTATGTTCTCTAGCTCCTGGTTTTTCTCTATTTGTGTTTTCTTTATTGATTCTAATTCTGTTTTCATGTCTTGCACCATTTCCTTCATCTGTTTGAATGTGGACTCCTGCTTTTCAATGATAGCTTCTATTTTTTTGTCCGTTTCCTCTCTATGTGTCACTAATTGTGCCTCTACTTCTTTGGGTATAATTGCCTGTATTTCTATGAGAGCTTTGTTTATTTCTTCTTTATTTGCCTTCATTTGTGTGGACATTTCTTTGAGAGCTTTGTGCATTTCTTCTCTGTTTGCCTCAATTTTCGTGGTCATTTCTCTGAGAGCACGATTTGTTTCCTCTTGGTTAGTCTCGATTTCTTTGGTTATTTCTCTGAGGGCTTTGTTCATTTCATCTCTATGGGCCTCTAATAGCTGGAGAAACATAGTTTTGAGGTCGTTTTCTTGTATATCTAGTGAATTGAAGTGTCCATTGTTTTGTGGGGTTGCTGGTGAGGTCATTATGTCCTGATTTTTGTTGGGAGTGTTCTTACGTCTACCTCTAGCTATCTGGTTATTTATAATCCTCACTGGTTGTTCCTTGAGATTGTAGTTTGGGCTATGATCCTCTCTTTCTGTTTTCTGGACTATTTTTTCAGGAAGATGAGAGAGGTTCACTGCTTTGGGGGTGTGCACTGTGTTTTCAGTTTTGCCTAAGTAAAGAATGTGACTCTGGCGCTATTTGCGTGCGCTTTTAGCGGGCGCAGTGTGCATGCGCGGATTCTCTCACTATTGCAGTGGCCTGCAAGCCACTATTACGCAGTTCTGACTGAGATCCAGGGATTGTTTGCCTGGATTATCCTGGTGGACCCGCAAGGTAGAGGCCTCAATGTTGGGGTCGGTTTCCCAAGAATCCCTCTGATGCTCACACTAGGGGTGTGGGTGGCAGGGATCTGGTCTGGTTGTTTCTGTGGAGAGGCCCTGGGTCTGGGGCAATCTATCCCTAGAAGGCTCACTCACTCTCTTGCAGGACCAGTTGGAATGCACAGGAGTTCCCCTTGCTCACTACTCTCTGTTTTGGTCCTGCTGCGGAAGTGCACGGGTAGGCTAACAGTCAGCTCTGTGACACTGTGGCCACAGGACTCGGTGTCCACTTTTCCTGTGTGCTGCCTCTTTGTCCTTTCCCTCTGCCAGGAGGGGTTATGTTGACTGGTTCCTGGGTGGCGCGGGAAAGAGTTAGGGTGAGTGTACTCAATCCCAGATCCCGGGCCCAGATCTCTCTGCCAGAAGCAGCCTAGCAGTAGAATCTATGTTTGCTGATCCCAAGAGAGTACCGGGTAGGGTTGAGTGTCCTCAGATCCTGAGCTTGGGTTTCTCTGCTAGGGGCCGCTGGAGAGAGGGTGCTGTGTCCTTGGCAGGCTGCCTCTCTGTCCTTCCCCTCTGACCTTCTCCTCTGCTAGGGCAAGCTTATGGAGGTGCTCTCAGGGGAGTGCCAGCAGGGGTTGGGGCTTCTCAGTCGGATCCTGAGCCCTGAGCCGGCGTTTCTCTGTCGGGGGGGTGGGGGGGCGCCGGTGATAGAACTTGCTGCTAGACCTTATTGCGCTGGACCCAGGATAATCTCAGGACGTGTAGAATGACCACAGTCCCAGATCCCGAGCTGTAGTTTGTTTGCTAGGAGCAGCCGACAGCACTGGAGTTCCGGCACTGTGAAGCCGCTGTGTGCCTCTTTATCTTTCTGCTCCACTGCGGCAGGGTTATGGCGGCATTTGGGGGCGTGCCCGAAAGGATTGGGTTTTCTCAGCCCTGATCTCGGGTTGGGGTACAGACAATGTGGTCTGTGGCAGATTCTGCTGGATGCCTCCTGCTTCCTCCGAAGAGGGAGTAGGGATTTTGAGCTGGGTGCGCAGCTGCTATCCGCACGCGGTGGGAGCTCATTTGTGATTGCGGCAGGTACCTGCAGCTGTCGGAGAGACCTTCCAGGGAAAGACTGGGTGACCCGTGACCAGTCTGGCAACTTTCCTTGCCCGTGGGGTTTTTTTTTTGCGACTAGGACTCGCAGCCTCAGGCACCCTTGTGCCCACCAATCAGCCTGGGAAAGTTATCAGGACACGCAGGCTTTCGGCACCAGCCTGGAGACCCAAAGCCAGAGTTAGCCAGGTTCTCTTCTGGGTTCTGGCTGGGCAGCTGAGAGTGGACCCAACCGATTCCCATGCCGTGGGAGCCTCCCCTCACCTGGGAAACACGATGGATTGCTGTTGTTTTAGGGCCCAGAGTTCAGTCTCCTGGTCACTGCACGGAGTGTATTTTCCGGCTTCTCAGACACGGTGTTCTCCTGGTGCCGCCATCTTGGCCTCTTGGAATGTATTTTCAAATGGTTATAGAAATGTTCAAAGCAAAATCTGAGAAAGAAAAACAATGTCACTTGAACTAGTTAACTGGATTTCTTTTGCATATTAATTCTTTTAACAAGACCTTTGACATCAGTGAGGCAGCTCTGTACCTTATAAGCCCTGATAGACAAGAAAAGTGTGGTCCTCAGGAGCAACAACAAACATCACACCCTATGAATTCCAGCTTGGAAACCCCCCCACCCCTGCAAACACACACACACACACACACACACACACACATACACACACACACACACACACACACACACAATTTGGCACAATTGTATCAATAACTACTTTTTTTATACAAATAATTCCTCCCCTTTCTATTCCTCTTGCTTCTCATTCTTTCTTTGAGCAGGGATCGGGCTAGCCTTCTCAGGTTTCCCTTTTCTGTTTTCTTGAACAGCATTATTACAAGGACTCAGCACATGCAGGGGTGAATGAATGGCTCAATGAATACTTCCCTTTGCTGGGGATAAAGCTTTGTGCTTTGCATATGTTAGGTTCTGTCCTATCACTGAGCACTGGCTCCTCACAGCAGGCTTGACAAAGGCTACTAGTCACCCCATTTGATTAATTTATTATTATTTAACCAATGCCTCATCATTAAATAACACATTTTTAATCTTCCATTTTTATTTTGACAGTAAAGTGTCATAATCCTATGTCTGTATTATTTTTGTTAGTGTAATACTGGCATTGGTCATTTTTAGAAAGCTTTAAGAATTTAGTAAATGACTTTTTATTCAGAATCTTTATTTGTGACTATTCAGGAGTTGCTGCTATTGTTAGAACCTAAGCACTTTATTCCAAATGGAGCATTTATAAAAATTAAAATGTTATTCCACCCACATATGCATAGTTTCTTCTCCTATCTTACATTGTATAAAAAAGACTTGATATATGCAATAATGAAATATATTCTAATTCTGCTTACATATGCATAGTTTCTTCTCCTATTTTACCTTATATAACAAGACTTGACATATGAAATAATGTAATATTTTCTAAAAATTGTTACCTTCTTAATCTAATGTGAATGTATTTACAGTCAGTAAATACTGACTTCAGCTACACTAGACAAAAAAAAAAGGCTACTTTCTCTTATGCAGCATGGACATGGGAGGCTGAAGAGTATTCTCTGGGTTGATGCTAAAGACTCTGGATCCTCTAGACTGCATATCAGATATTTACATTATGATTTGTAATAGTAGGTAAATTACAGTTTTGAAGTAGCCATGGAATAACTTTATGGTTGGGGTCACATAACATGAAGAACTGTTTTAAAAGGTCACAGTGGTTGAGATCCATTGCTCTGGACCTCTGCTTTAGGCTTTACATTCTCATAAAGATAGTAAGAAGAAAAATAAGAACCTCTTCATTCCTCACATGACAGACTTTCCTGGCAATCTAGTGAACATCTGGTCACGGCTCTTTATATTCCATCACATCATATCTACAATTGTGTCTGCATCTTTAGCTTTTATGGCTAAAATGAGCTAGGAGGAATTGGTTCACTGATGGTGACTGAGATAGTGAGCACTGCACTGCATGTAACTGGTCAAACCTCCCACAATGCTCTGTGTTTCAGAGACATGGCTTTGATGGTATCAAACTGTATTCTTTCTTTACTTCCAGATCATTTATTCCAATACCATGAGATTTGTGTAAAAGGGTTATTGTAAAAAATCATCTTAGAAAATAAAACAACTATTGATTTTTTGGTGTATTATCTTTGTAATTGTTTTCTAATTTTATATGCTTTATATTTTCTTTCTTTCATTTATTAATATTTTTAAATAACATCAAATAGTGAGGTTTATCCTTTATGTCATTTTCATATGTACTTTGATTTTTTAATTCATCCTTCTCTTCTACAGCCCTCCCATCATGTTGGCTACTCCCTTTTCTAGTTTCATGACATACACATATACATTCATAACACATATCTGCATGTTTATATCTAGGCTTTGCATAGGAAAGAAACATGCAATGTTTGCCTTTCTGAGACTGGATTTTTTTTCTTTCATAAAGCAATTTTCAGTTTCAGCTATTTTTCAGCAAATGACATGATTCGATCCTGCCTTATGTCTAAATAAAATTCCACAGCATTCATTTACCACATTTTCTTTATCCATTCATCTAAGAGGAACATCCAGGCTGGCTCCTTCCTTGGATACTCTGGATGGTACAGCAATACACAAGAATGAACAAGTATCTCTGTGGTGTGCTGACTTAGATATGTAATTTGGGAATATACTCAGGAGTGCTACAACTAGGACAAATGGTCTGGGGCTGGGGTACCATGGAACTAGTCTGGAGCAGGAGTCGGGTACAGTGATGTTCAACCCCAGAAATCTCATCTCAAGAGTAATGAGTAAGGACCACTCTTTTCTAGTCTCAGACCTGCAAGTCCCAGAGTACATAGTCCTGTGTGCCCCTACTCCTGACATCTTTGCCATGACCACCAGAGAAGTTCCTGCAGTCCTAACCAGGTTCAACTTTCCCTCTCCTTATGAGGTCATGTCTAGCAAGCATTTGGAATTCTTCCTCATGTACATAAGGCATTCCCCACATCTTATTCTCAGCCAATGATGTACACTCACCCTGAAAGCTTCTACCTACTCCTCAGAGGTTTAAATAGCCTTTGTTCCCCCCAATTAAAGGAGCTGCTCAATGAAGGCTGCTTCCTGAGAGTCTGTTCTCCCCACTCATAATACCTGAGGTCTCTCACCCCACTGGTCTTTCCTGCTCTTCCTTCCAACTCTGCCCCTCTCCCCCATCCACCGGCCACAGTCCCAGCAGACAGTGCACCAAGAAAGGCAGGGGAAGCAGAGCCCGAATGGCAGAATGGTAGTTCTATTTTTACATTTTTGAGGAAGAGCCACATTGATTTTTCTAGTATCTCTATCAGTTTACATTCTTACCAGCAGTAGATGGACTCCAGGGTCATGTGTATGGAAGACAAAAGTCTTGCTATGGAACAAAATTCCCAGCCCCTAACTGTCTTCTCATCAGCAGCCATGTATAAAGTGATGGGGGACATGTTATCCTTGCCTTCTTTGGCTTTACATGAGTATATATTTGTAGCTAGACAAGATGTTTCTAGCCTTTGCTTTTCAAAGCTCAGACACTATGCCAGGTATGTGGTTTCGACCCTGGGAGCCTACCTGATGAAGTGCCTTGCATTCCTGGAAGCTGCAGTGACTTCCCTCTAAGGACATGCTCCCAGAAGCATCCCTGCTCCATTTTATCATTTTGATCCATGTGCCAAATTCCTGGGCTTGAATTTGTCACATGTCAAAAGATAATTCACATGATCACCAGCTTGTTTTTGACTCTGTTTAAAAATATTCAATAAAACTTTATATTATGAGCAGCATGAGTGAGTGTTGTTTTTGGATTTCAAACTACCGAGGTTAACTGTGCTAATAATTGTCTTTGGAGCTGTTTTACAGGCTCAGCCAGGGTACCTTTCATCAGCATCTCTGATCAAGGATGGTCATGCTTCCCAGAACCACTCCCTCTACTCCAGTCTCCTGGTCCTCAGTTCCAGCACCCAGAGGATACAACAGAGGGGTTTAATAGTCATCTGTGAGGCATAATCGATCCCCAATCTAAATAAAACCTGGATTTCAAAGGATCTTATCCTCTGCTAAGATGCAGATGTCACCCACTTACCTGCTCCTTTATTATTCTCAATTACCCTATGGCAGGCAGGGTCAAAGAGACTGAATGTAATTGCTAGAAAACAATCTCCTTGTTTTGACAAGATAAGTCTTGCTTTTCTGTAGGTTTTATTTTCCACAAATATTCACAATATTTATCAGAGAGAGAGAGAGAGAGAGAGAGAGAGAGAGAGAGAAAGAGAGAGAGAATGATAGGGATAGAACTGGTTCACATCTGAACTCTTTCATAAAATCTTTTATTTATGGAAGAGCTCTGTTCTCTGTGTGAACCCTCTTGTTGAGTGTTTTATCTTCTTTAATTTTTTTTCTTTTTGGAGATTATACTTATTTTTATTTTCTGTGTATGAGTGGTTGCCTTACCTGTGACGTCCAGGAGAGAGCATTGACTATCCAGCAACTATAGTTACAGAAGGTTCTGAGTTACCATGTGGATGTTGGGAAGTGAATCAAGGTCCTTTGGAAGAGCAGCCTGTGCTCTTAGGCATTGATCTATCTGTCCAGCCCCTGTCTTCTCTGTAAGATGCTAAGACAAAGGACTCTCTTGCGGAACAGTGAATGTGTTTGCCACTTTCGTAATAGCTCACTATAAAAGGCAGGGCAGCTCCCACGAGCAGTCATGGAAGCAATGTGTCTGAAATCCTCAGCTAAGAAAGATCCTAGCGATGCACCAGGCTGTCTGCATGACGTTTGTTCAAAAGCTGAGTGGGAGTAGAGTCTGGGTTCCAGGCACAGCAGAAAGAAACCACGGGTGTGGATGTGTGCCTGTAATCCTTGCCTATTTGTCTGTTTGAGTTTGAGGGTAACCTTTTCAAAATAAGCCCAATCTTTTAAGTACACCCCGCCCTGTCTAAACCTCTCCGATCCAGGTATCGGGTGTGTGGGAGGTGGGGCAGGGTTAAATTGCTGCCTCTTCCATCTCCTGTGAGCGTCCGTTCATCATAGTGGGTCCCATGCTCCTCTCAGGAGGCAGGTTTGGTTATCGCCATATTTGCCTTCTGTCTTCTGTAAGTACTCTTCGTCCACCCCCGGACAAGCTTCAGTGTGCTTAACCTACACAAATAACTAGAACTCTCCTTATAAAAAGCTTGATTTCTTCTCCTAAGGCTGTATAGATAGATGGTAAAATAGTCCTTGGGCTTGGTGTCCATCCATGGGCATATAGTCTCTTTTTACTTTTGAAGTGTGTGTGTGTGTGTGTGTGTGTGTGTGTGTGTGTGTGTGTGTTTATATTAAAGAAAGTCAGTTCTCTTCTTCCACCATGTAGATTTGGGGGCTTGAACTCAGGTAGTCAGTCCATCTTTGTAGCAAGTGCCTTTACCTGCTGAGCTATCTCTCTCTGGCCCCACGTGGTCTCTGAACTGGGTGATATCATTGGCTGAAAAAAATTGGACCAAAGGAAAATGTTCCTTTTATTTTATTGAAGACTGAAAATCTCACATATCTCTTCTAGTATAATTAAGAACATCTTCAAGATCCCAGCTAGCTGCAGCTGCCAGCCCTGACTCCTGACACCAGGAAAACCGAATCTGTTAAATGTGTCTGTCTACTCCAAACCCTCACTTTCCCACCTGAGCTCCTGAGCTTGCTGCTACTCTGGCCTTTTGGTCCTCTGGAGAGCAGGGAGAAGATTTAAGCTCTTCTCTGCCAATCAATGTTCCTCTATTGAGAATTCTCTGTTCAGCTCTGTACCCCATTTTTTAATTGGGTTACTTGATTTGTTGCTGTTGAACTTCTTGAGTTCTTTAAATATTCTGAATATTAGCCCTCTGTCAGATATAGGGTTGGTGAAGATCCTTTCCCAATCTGTAGGCTGCCATTTTGTTCTGATGACAGTGTCCTTTGCTTTACAGAAGCTTGTCAGTTTTATGAGGTCCCATTTAGTATTTTTTTTTTTTTAATCTTAGAGACTGTTCTGTTCAGGAATTTGTCTCCTGTGCCAATGAGTTCAAGGCTCTTCCCCACTTTTTCTTCTAACAGATTTAGTGTGTCTGTTTTTATAATTGAGGTCTTTGATCCACTTGGATTTTAGTGTTGTGCAGGGTGATAAGTATGGATCTATTTGCATTTTCAGAATGCAGACATCCAGTTGGACCAGCACCATTTGTTGAAGATGCTGTGTTTTTTCCATTGTATGGTTTTGGCTTCTTTGTCAAAAATCAGGTGTCCATAAGTGTGTGGGTTTATTTCTAGGTCTTTGATTCCATTGATCCACCATTCTGTTTCTATGCCAGTGCACAAATGTAGCCCATGGCAGCTCAGTGTCCAAGAGCTTTCCCCAGTAATAGGAATACGGACAGTCTCTTACATGAACTCATGCGCTGGCTCTTTGATCACCTCTCCCTGAAGGGGGAGCAGCCTTACCAATCCACAGAGGAAGACAATGAAGCCAGTCCCGATGAGACCTGATAGACTAGGGTCAAATGGAAGGGGAAGAGGACCTCCCCTATCATTTGGACTAGGTGAGGGGCATAGGAGAAAAGGAAGATGGGGTAGAATTGGGAGAGGATTGGGGAGGAGACTACAGCTGGGATACAAAGTAAATAAACTGTAATTAATAAAAATAAAATAAAATAAAATTAATAAAAATAAAATAAAAATTAAAAAAAGATTTAAGCTCTTCTCTGGGCCAGAGTGACTTTATGCCCATTCCAGTCTATGTACAAGGAAGGAAATGAAGGTTTTTGATAAAGGGGTGATGGAATCTGGACTAAATGGAATGTGACAGAATAAGAATTCCCCAAGTGATATGAGGCACATCATCTTTATAGCCTCCACATTTTCACCTCTAAATTTTGCTTTGCTACCAATTAGAGGGTGAGTGTGGGCTTTTTTCTATAAGCACTGATACTGAGGCTTATAATATGGTTTTAATACTAGTCTCTTCAGAAAAGAAGCTTATGTTTGCTTACTGAAATAGCTGATCCGAAGAGCTTTGAATTCCCATTTATCTGCTGTCTTTAGAGTATATATAAACATATAGTCTTTAAAAATTAAACAATATTATTCTTGCTGCTACCTTTTTGGGTATTAGGTTAAAACATTATGGACAGTGCATAAACTCCCATGTGCTGTCTTCTAAGTATAAGAGTGTGAGGGCAGACACCATTTAAGTCACAAATGCCTCTGCCTGGCATCCAGCAATGGAACAGAGCCACTGTTAGTGGAAGAGATGACTGACAAAGGGTTATCTGCACACCCCAAGTGTAAGCTGGGATAGTAAGGGCCTGTAATTATGGGCCTTTGCTGCTCTGGGGCATTTTTACTTATGACAGTGCTTTAGATAGTATCTTCAGGTATTAAAGATCGCTTTGTCTGTGTGCTGGGTCAGCAGATCTGAGCCCCAGGCTGTGAAAGGGAGCTGAGAAAATGCAGGCTCTTGGGCTGGTTGTCTTGTAGACCAGGTTGGATAGAATTTTTCCCCTCCCCCATCCTGCTGCTGTGGTCTGCTCAGTACAGCCTAATTCTATCAGCATTCTTGTCAGATGAAGGATGAAGGATGATTAATGAGCTGTAACTGCAGCTATCTTTGACAAAAAACAGCAGTGGCTCTGAGGGTTGGACAGGCTAGGAGTAAGGGAGGTTAAAGAGTTCATTATCTAGACTGTAGTCCTCATAAAAGTGACCAACAAACCTTCTTTCATGCAACCAGTTCAATCATATATATCAGAGCTATTCTAACACAAAGCATGTATTACCGCAGGCAAGTTTGTACACTTTAAAAGAAGGATATTTTCCTCTTCCTCTTTCTTCTCCTCTTTCTCCTCCTCTACCTCTCTTCCTTGTCCTCCTTCCTTCTCCTATTCCTCTTTTTTCTTTTCCTTTTCTCTTTCTCTTCCTCGCCCTCTCTTTTTCCTTGCCTTTTCTCTTTTCACATCTCTTTCTGTTTAGCGTTTCCTAAGCCCAGTCATCTTTCTTTGTTGATTTCAGGCTGGTATGATGCAGTAAAACAGTGTACATGCACACTTTCCAGCAATATTGTCAGCAACTGTGAAAGAAGAGAAATGAGAAGTTTGCTTTGAAGATGTTAATTGTGAGGATTTATTTGCTGTTAAGCTCTCCTGTTGCTGGCCTGGGCAGTTCTTACTTTGTTCCAGTGGTAAGCCATTCCATCTAATCAGGCTGCAGCCTGCTTCATGGCTATAGGTGTCATGCTGAAATCCAAGCTGATCATATTTGACTGCAAACATGAACAATTACATTAGCCTTTTAATGTGTGCTTTTGTCTAATCAATGGCTGCTGTAAAAGCTCTTGTGTTAGGAATGAGTTGTAAAAAATTGGCTGCCTGAGTATTTAACCTGTTGTAATTTCTCTCCCAGCTATCACGTAGCCACATAGTGACAAGTCCAAGAAATATGCTGTCTGCACACTCAGGTCAATCTAAGGTTTGGCCATGGAAATGTCTATTTCCAATGACAGCTCCAAATTCCATCCCTTCTCTGCATTGCGAGCTGGTCAGCACTCCTGGCACTGTGTTCAGACACATGCCCCCCTCCCCCCCCACTTCTAATACCTCACAGGGACTAGTCCTTCATCCTGTGTAGAAAATCAGGCAAAGCCTGTATGATTGGCTGCATACAGGGTTCTTTTGGAATTCCCCAGAGCCAACAAAACCACCATACATTGAAAAAAGCCAGGAGACACTGCTGGGACATTGTATTGACCTTTGTACTCACCAAGGAACCAAGTAATTCTTCTACAGTGGCATATGGGCTAATGATCCCTCAAGGACACAGATTTGCTCTTTGGATGGAAAAAGCAAAGCCAGGCTTGAGCCCACCTCTGCTGTCTTTTAATCAACTGCCAGATCAATAAAGGGCCCCTTGAGCCTGGATTCTTCAAGGCTGTGTTTGTGAAGAGTCTCTGTGTATGTAGGAAGTTGGGCTGAGGCAGGCTCGGGCTTGCAGCCTCTGGCTCCACTGGGAGAGCCCTATCCACTGGGATAGTTTACCATGGAATGGTCAAAACCTCCAAGAGGTACATGCCCTTGGGAAAATGGAGGCATCTTAGATGCTCTTCCCAAAGCAAGAGAGCAGGTTAGAGACACCCCGGTCCTTCCAGACAGGAGTTCTGTCTTAGTTTGCTTTCTATTATTGTAATAAAGACACTATGACTTAGCAACTTGGGGAAGAAAGAGTTTATTTTGCTTACACATCCAAACATAGACTATCATTAAAGAAAGCCAAGGCTCAAGGCAGGGGCCCAAAGGCAGGAACTAAATCAGAGACCATGGAAGGACTCTGCTTATTGGCTTGCTCCCCTGCTTTCTCAGACTAGCCAGGGCCACCTGCCCAGGGGTGGCAATATTGCCCCTACTGAACTGGGTCCACTCACATCAATTGTTAATCAAGAAAACACCCTGCAGACTTGCCTAAAAGCAATCTGATGAGGACATTTTGTCATCTGAAGTTCCTCTTACTAGATGACTCTAACTTGTATCACATTGACAAAAAAAAAAAAAATTAGTGAGAACAGGGCTCCTTCAGGGACTATATGGGTGAGGTGAAGTGTCATGCCTTCTCACACACAGAAGCCACATCCATGTTTCATGCCTGAGTTTCCCTGTGTCTGATACCCAGGATTCGTTGGCATGCCACTCACAGTGACTCTTCAAGCTCAGCTTGTTAATCCACAGAGCAGTGTTATTATTATCTGCCTGGCAGCCTGAGCGAGTGGCCTGAGTGAGAGCATCACCATCTGCCATGTTATAAGTTAAGTGACGGGTGGGTGTTAACCTTCCCAACCAGCTCAACCTTCTTCATTTGTTTGTTTTGGTAAAGGGTCTTAACATGCAGCCTAGGCTGGCCTTCAACTCACCTGCAGTTATTCTGCCTTAGCCTCGCAAGTGTTGAAATCACAGGCATGAGTCAGCAAGTCCCGCTTCATCAGCCTTTTGAAAGCCACTCGAAAAGGTTGATGCTCAGCCAGCCTGTGCAGTGGGCAGACTTAGCCAATCTGATCACTTTGGATTGGATCCCATCATTCTGTCATTCTGAGATGCTTTCATTCCTTCAGGACAGGTTCAGAGAAATATCTACCTTACAGGAACTTAGGTCATATTCAATATTCCCCCACTCCAGTGGGAGTAAAGACAGTCCTCCAGGAACTGTAAATTCTGTCAAAGTTGTAGCAGTCCTCAAATTCAAAATAAAAGCATGCCTATGCCATAAAATAGATGCAATAAAGAGCAACTAAGCTCTTATTTGCTCGAATTACTGCCTTACTTGGTGGTTTTGTAATTTCCTATGTTCATTATCTTTGAAACAGTCTCAGTGTCCCTGCTTTGCTGCCAGCTGAAATGTCTGCTCAGTCCATGTGTACCAGGTACTCTAGCTCTGATGCCACCAGTCTTCCTAGCTTCTGTGTTAAGAAGGGGAGAAAACAGCTTTGAACACTGAGGATCAATATCTCCAAGAGCCCTCGTGGTAAAGATTGCTTTGAGTACAGGGTTAGAATTTAGAAATTCCAGAATGTGAAGGGCTTATCATTCATCTGGTCTGTGACTACCTCCCTGCTCAGTAGGTACAAGTGAAGAAAGTGGATCCTGTGGAGGTGGGACTTGGAGAGATCAGAGGCCTGGGCCTGGACTCACATGATATGAGTGCTCTAATCTGGTAGAGAGGTACACCAAGCATTTGAGGCAAAAATAATCTGTGAAATTATCTCATCAAAACAAAATGGATGGGACAAATCTGAGAAGAGATGAACAATTAGTGATAGGCATGGAGAAATGTAGTCTAATCTCTCTTGGTAATGGTCTGTTTTGCTTTGTTTTGTTTTAGCCCTAGCATCTTCAGACTCCCACTTGACTTCAGTATTCATTGGGTAGATGCTGTGAGTTCAGTTATCCCATTTCTTGGATTCATTAGTAATAAAATCAGGACATTAATTCTCATGTTTAGTTTAAGATATTATGCAAAGAAAGAAAAGAAAAGAAAGAAAGAAAAGAAAGAAAGAAAAGAAAGAAAGAAAGAAAGAAAGAAAGAAAGAAAGAAAGAAAGAAAGGTCATTTGTAGGGGCTTCTAAGCCCATGTTCCCAGGTTTTATGCTCCATGGCTCATAGCTCCCTGCAATTCAGTAACAGGAGATCTTATGTGAATATCCACATGTATGTGCAGGCACATACACCCTCCACTAACACACAATTCTTTTAATATTTTAAAATATTCTTTAAAAACTCCAAAAAACAACTAGAATGTGAACTGTTTGGTGACTGGAGTGAGGATGTGTTGATTAAATACCAGATAGAGCTCCAGTCGGTGTCCATAGTTGCGTCTGTCTGTTTCCTTATGTGTGTCCAGGGTGGGGCTCAGCAAGAACTGTCATTTCCACTGCAGGCTTAGATTTTTCTTGAGGATGTGGAAACAAGAGTTTATGCCTGGATTCCACTCAGCAGCACAGCCAGCATGGAAGGCCGGGCTTCCAGTGTGAAGCTGGTTGGCAGTCTGGCAAAGGGATTCTCATGTTACTGTTGATTTCAGGGCATTTGGAGCTTGCACACTGTTATTTTATTTGTGGCATGGACAGCAAAACCTTGCCGAGAGTAGAAGGGTTATGCCTTCTCAAAGGATGGCTTTGCTGAGCCTGGGGGATGCCTACGTGACACCCTTTCTACCATCATTCTGGCATCCAGTGTATCCGGTGGCTGTGCTGGGTAACTCCTTATAAGACTCCTGATCAACCGGTATCTCCCTAGGGCCTCCAAGTCCTTATTTGGTAGGGTGACTGGGTGAGCTCCATGAGATCACAGCCACACACCTGAGTCTCTTGAGGATTCAGCTTCACCAGTGGTTTTTTTAAAACCACTTGTAGGCCTGGTGCTCAGTCTACATGTGAAGGGGGGCAGACTTACCTATCTACTCCCCTTAGATCATGCAAGCTTAAGTTTAAATACACAGGACTGTCACTTCATTTTATCCTTTCAAGATTAATCCAGTCCCTTCTGCTCTCTCCCCCCTCCTCTCAAAAGCTCCATCAGCTTGCTGTGCAGACAGAACAGGCCCATAGCTCCCTTTTCCCTTTTACTTGGAAATCCTTTGTTTTGTCAAGACCACAGCTTAATCTCCTAAATTGGAGTGACACTGAAGGGCACATCAGTGGGAGGAGAATAATGGCTGAGCACATGTCAGCATACACAGCCCTGTGCATCAGTGGGACAACCCTTGTGCATCTGACCTTTGCTCTGGGTCTTTGCACAGACAACGCTGATGTGGCACTCAGTTTCCCCACACCCACCCCTGAGATGTGGTATGACAGGCAAGCATCACTATGTCTGGCTTGGCTTCCTTTTCTTTCTTTCTTTTTTTCTTTCTTTCTTTCTTTCTTTCTTTCTTTCTTTCTTTCTTTCTTTCTTTCTTTCTTTCTTTCTTTCTTTCTTTCTTTCATGTGTGTACTGGGGAAGGTATGCATATGTTATGACATGCATGTGGAACTTAGAAGACAGGTTAGTGTTGGTCCTTCCCTTCCATCTTGTTTGAAATAGGACATTTTGTTGCTAGTCCCTGCATACATCAGGCTAGCTGGCCTGTGAGCTTGATGGAATTTTGCTGTCTCGGCCTCCCATGTCTCTGCAGAAGTGCTGGGATCATAGAAATATTCTATTTTGTTCAGATAGAGGCCAGTTTTGGGGGTCTAAACCCAGGACTTAATGCCTGCAGGGCAAGTATTTTCCCCACTGAGCCAGCCACTTACCCTGTTTACCCTCTCAATTTTCAAAAGTCCGGGTAAGAAGAGGTTACTGCTGAAACCTCACTGTGGCTCCCAATGGAAAGTCACAGCCGCCACCACTGGATGTGTTTTCTAATTAAAGACTACCCATTAAACTAATTAGCAGAGGATCAAGTCTGGATTCCTGTGACTGCCTCAGCAAACCAGAGGTCTCAGACTGATTCCCTTTCTGCCTGGGCTTCTGTGAGGGCCTACTTGGGGTCATGTAGTTAGCAACCTGGGTTCCAACCTAAGTCAGTGAAAACCCTGTGAGCGCTCCCACACCATCAATTCAAAACACGGGGTAGAGTGTGAGCTATGCTAGGCAAGAGGGTTTCATGGTCTGAATGTTTGTAGTTGCAGCCTTTACTTTTAGCTGGTGAGACTGGTGGGATCAACTTGAGTTCTCGTCCTCATACTTACAGTGAATTTGTTTAGAAAGATTAAATGTAAACATAAATAGTTGTATTGAAGAAGATATTTTATCACACAGTTTCCAGATCTGAGGAATATCAAATAGATAAGCAGTAAAGGTTGACACCCCAGGCTGGTGTACTGTGTGGACCTGAAATACTGATATTTAAAATGTGTGCAGGAGGGAGGGAAACATGATCTTGTGCAGTGGATGATATAGGAATCACCTTGCTTTACAATAGAAGGTTTCAGAAACAAAGGGAAATATGCATTTCACGGAATAGCCTCCAGCCCATGAACAACCATTTGTAGTAATTTTGTTCACATCTTTTACACTAGAAAGCTTTTAATATGTGTTAGGTATTTTTGCTGGTCATCAAAGTAGCCCACAGGTCTGAGGTGACAAGAACAAACTCCAGTTCTACCTATGTAGGCTTGCGCAGGCACCTCCTTATTTGTTTTTAAGCTAGTATGCTTGACAAAAAGCTTTTAGATGCAGTACCTTCAATTCCTTTGGACCCCACAGTCCCCTGTGACTTGGGGAAGGCTAAACGTTCTTCTACTGATGTTCCAAAGAGGAGTCCAGATAAGTAAGAGTTTGACTTGATGTTAAGGGCATAGGAGCAGAAAATGTTGCTTCCTCTACCACTGGAAGAAACACTCCATCCAATAGCTCTAGATTGGGGGCACACATGCCATCTTTACTTTGTCTAAATGTGCAGCATGTTGCTTCATTCGGCATCTTTACTTCAGAAATGTTGATGGACTTAAGGCCCAGATATCCTCATTTACTAGGGGTGGGATGTCTTCATAGGTGGGGGTGGGGCTCTGGACCTCAAGAGGATGATGAAGAAGTCTTGGGTTCTGTGCAGTGAACTTGTGAAGGCTTATTCTAGACTGCTCTTACTGCAGTGAATACATGCCATGCTGTGGCATCACTATCAAATCTAAGCATATTCCTCCATTCAGATTATAAGCATTTTGAGCCAGCTGTAACATTAGCCTTGTGTCCTAGCACATAACTTTTTTAACTTATAGATTACTATAATGAAATAACTTTTAAAAGATACAATCTGAAAGTGTTGATTCTTCTAAATCAATAAATTGTTTTATATCTCTATTCAAAAAAGTGATTTACAAGTATCATAATAGAGTTTTCCACCTACCCATGACATACATTTTTAGAAGCTAGGTGCCAGAATCTGAAAAGAGACAACAACAATAATGGAACAAATTAAAAATTGCCACAGTCAATATTTGAGTAGAGTCACTGATGTGATAGATGAGAAACACAGACAGAGGAAAATGGGTTAGAAGCAGTCTGTCTCCCAGTAATGAGGGAAACAGACTCATGCCCTGTCTATAAAAAATAACAAGAGAAACAAGAGAAGATTCCTAGCAGCTTTGTTTCCAGTATCCCTGAACTAGGAGCCCCAAACCTATCTGCAGCAGAATGAGTCAATGCATGCTGGCTTATCCACACAATACTGCTCATTAAAACAGCAGCCTGGGGGCCCCACATCCACATGAACGGAGGGACACCAGCCTCACAAGAGTAGGAAAGAAATTTCCAGAACGTTGAATGCATGTGTGATGACAGACATTGGGAGGCAGTCTTCTCTGGTGGGGCTGCACATTAAGATTCATGTTACACACATATGTAACTCAAATTAGAAAAAAAAAAGAAGTTAAAGAGAAGTTAAAGAGAAAGAAATCACGGCTATTTATGAGTGCTTACTATGTGCCAGGCAAAGCACTAAACACACGAGGCTTTAAAATATTAAGCAATTTACCATAGCTTCCAGACTCTGGGAGCTAATTCAACCCACCCACTCTCTAAAGTTTTCCCTGCAACCTGACAGCTATTCCTCAGTCTTGTTGGACTAGGCCCAACTAGCCAACCCAGCCTGAGCGCTGAGCAGGTGGGCCAGGGAAGCAGTAGCGGTTTCGCTTGAAACATGTGTTTGATAATAATATACCTCTGTTGCTGTATTAACTGAGCTGTTAAAACATTTTCCTTGCTGTTGCTTATGTTAGAGGCCTTTGCCAAGTCTCAAGGACAGTGGTCTGATTGTTGAAGGAAGGAACTCACTGGAGGAACAGTGAATGGTGTTTTAAAGAAAGCATGGAGGTAGGAACAGTAAACACCTTATTTATGAGATCTCTTCTCCTTCTAACCAGATGCTCTTTTGAGGAAAGGAAAGCCCAACACAAGGTTTCAAAACACATGCATCCCTCCTATCTACTAAAACTCCCTGCCCTAACTTAACCATTGTAGCTAACCTTGTTAGAGGCAGGAGGCATAATTAAGAAAGCTATTGTTAACCGTGAGCAAATGGACATCCACTGTCTTAGTATTTATCAGGTAAGGGGTCAGAGGTATGTCCCGTGAGATGAGAGAGGCACAGTCTCAGGCTGACTGATATGCTTACCTCCACTCTTTCCTTTCTGTCCCCTCCCATGTTGTCCTTATCTTCAGGTAGGCCATCTGTGAAGAATTTCTGCTATGTTGCTCTTCTTTAGGGATTTCTGAAGATTCCAACCTGGTGCACTATCAGAGACTAATTTGTAATCCTGAAACCAGACTCTGTGTGCATAAATACTGCCTCCTCAGGCATGCCACCCAGCTTCTAAGAGGTTCCCCAGGTTCTTCTAGTTCCAAATGCACACAGCATCAACTTCAGAGCTAGAACATGAACTTGCTCAGAGAGGACTGCTCACCTAGGAAGCAGCTGAGTAATGATGATAGTGGCTATTTTACTAGGAATAAATGAATGCCTCTCTTCTCCCCAACAGGATTCAGGGCCAACTTCTTAATGACTTTGCTTTCTTAACTGGGTATAAATTGGGTCTGTAACACACTGGATTTTAAGCTCTGCCTCGTTTCAAAATCTCCTAGATGTAAGATATTTTTTAATTTTCTTCCAGGTGTGTTAAATTGATTGATTTCCTTATTGTATAAGGCTCCTGAACTGGGATTTTTCTTTTAATATTTAATATTGTAACTGGAAAAGATATTAGCTGACATATAATAAAAAGCATCTGTGAAGCAATACATTCTCTCAAATATTAAAAAAAATAAAGATACTATTAATAAAGACAGACATTAAATTATAGAACAAAGTTTGGAAAAGAAACGGAACAGCTTTCTGCTTTTTTGTTTTTTATTAATTTTTATTTATTTTTTTATATTAATCACAGGTTACTTACTTTGTATCCCAGCCATAGCCCCCTTCCTCATTCCCTCCCAATCACACCCTCCCTCCCTCATCTCCTCCCTGCCCCTTTCCAAGTCCACTGATAGGGGAGGTCCTCCTCCCCTTCCATGTGACCCTAGCTTATCAGGTTATCTTCAGGACTGGCTGCCATGTCCTCCTCTGTGGCCTGGCAAGGCTGCTCCTCCCTTGGGAAGGGGGCAGATAAAGGAGCCAGTCATTGAGCTCATGTCAGAAATAGTTCCTGTTCCCCTTACTAGGGTACCTACTTGGTTACTGACCTACAATGGGCTACATCTGAGCAGGGGTTCTAGGTTATATCCATACATGGTCCTTGGTTGGAAATACAGTCTCATAGAGGACCCCTGTGCCCTGATATATTTTGTCCTTGTGGAGCTCCTGTCCTCTCCAGATCATATTAACTCCCCCTTCTTTCATATGATTCCCTGCACTCTGCCGAAGTCTCTGCATCTGCTTTGATACACTGCTAGGTAGAGTATTTCAGAGGCCCTCTGTGGTAGGCTCCTGTCCTGTTACTTGTTTTCTCCTATATCCAATGCCCATCCTATTTGTCTTTCTAAGTGAGGATTGATCATCTTATCCCGGGTCTTCTTTCTTGTTTGTCTTCTTTAGGTGGATAGATTTCATTATGTTTATCATATATTATAGGTCTAAATAAGTGAGTATACAACATGTGTGTCTTTCTCCTTGGATACCTCACTCAGAATGATCTTTTCTAGATCCCACCACTTGCCTGAAAATTTCATGATTTCCTTGTTTTTAATTGCTGAGTAGTATTCCATTGTGTAAAAGTACCACAATTTCTGTATTCATTCCTCAAGCATCTGGGTTGTTTCCAGGTTCTGGCTGTTACAAATAAAGCTGCTATGAACATGGTTGAGCAAATGTCCTTGTTGTGTACGTGAACATATTTTGGATATATGCCTAGGAGTGGTATAGCTGGATCTTGAGGAAGTATTATTCCTAATTGTCTGAGAAAGCACCAGATTGATTTCCAAAGTGGTTGTACAAGTTTACATTCCCACCAGCAGTGGAAGAGAGTTTCCCATTCTCCACAACCTCTCCAGCATGTGTTGTCACTTGAGTTTTTAACTTTTGCCATTCTGATGGGTATAAGGTGAAATCTCAGGGTCGTTTTGATTTGCATTTGCCTGATGGCTAAGGATGTTAAGCATCACTTTAGGTGTTTCTCTGCCATTCTCTATTCCTCTTCAGAGAATTTTCTGTTTAGCTCTGTACTCCATTTTTCAATTGGATTGTTTGATTTATTGCTTTTTAATTTCTTTAGTTCTTTATATATTCTGAATATCAGCCCTTTATTGGATGTAGGTTTGGTGAAGATCCTTTTCCATCTGTAGGCTGTCATTTTGTTCTGATGATAGTGTCTTTTGCTTTTCAGTTTCTTGAGGTCCCATTTATTGACTGTTGCTCTTAGAGCCTGTGCTGTTGGTGTTCTGTTCAGGAAGTTGGATGTAGGATTTTTAAGGTTGGAGTCCTAACTGGAAGCAAGGATAAATATGAAGAAAAGAATCCTAATTTTCTGACTTCTGAATTGGTTCATGTAGATGATCCATTTCTTTTCTTTTTTTTTTTTTTTTTTGGACTAGCACTAAAACAAAAGCCAAACAAACAAAGAAAACATGTGGGAAGCCTGGCTGGGCTTCTATCACTCAGAGCAGACATAAAAATGGAGAACACACATTGGGCCTCCTACCGTCTTTCCAGCTCAGGAAGCAGCTATGGCCACCAGCAGGCTTCTTAGCTACTGGGAAATCTTACCTGCCCCTCCCTCACCCCCAGCATCCTTGAAGCTCTGCCATTCCACCTGCCCTGGTACAAACACTAATTTCTACCCTTGTTCTAGGTCATTTCAGTCTTGTACCAATCTGATTTTACATCTGAGTTAGAAAAATTTAAAAACAACAAACAATGCTTTGTTACATCTGGTGTGAGTGAAGCATCTCAGAACAAGGTCTGGTCAGAATTTGGAATTAGAGGCTTACTTTCTCAGACCGTTGTCTGCTCTTTCCGCTTCAGCCAGTAGGTGGCACTCATGAGTGAAGTGCTAGCTAAGGGGCCTGCGTCAGGGGAAAGAGGGTAGAGGCAGCCATTCAGAATGCCAGGGCTCATGCATGGCAAGGCCTTTGTGTGCATCTACCATCTCAGCCAGGTGAACGCATGAACAGAAGGAAACAGATATGGCGGGTGACAATGCCTCCAGCACTTCAAGTTAGTTCTCACTTTGCGATGATAGTGAGCACTGGGGAAGTACCAAGTGTGACAACCCTGACCAGAGCAAGAGGATCTGGATGGCAGATTCTATTAATGGGCAGGGTCCGTTGGGCTGTCTTTCTTCCTGCTAGATTATTTGCTGTTTCCTATTGTCTTGATTTTTTCTCCCATTTTCCCTTCTTTTTTTTTTTCTCCTGCATTCACTGTTTTTCTTTCTATCTCATGCTGAGTAATAGAGTCCGTTTCTAACTACATTAAGATAGTTTGCCAAATAAGCCAACCCCAATACATCTTTCATAAAAAACAAAAACAAAACCAGGGGATTTCTTTTCTCTGGGTCGCAGGCCCTTCTTTGCTGTAGTTGTCAGCTGCCAGACTGTGTTCACAATAGATAACTCAGAGAAGGCAAGCTCAATGTAGTCAGACATCAGCGGGTTGTATGAACATTTTCCCCAGTCATATTTTCATATTCCAAAGCTGCACATGCTCAGGAAGCTCACTTGCAAGGAAAGAAAGGAGGCTATCAAAGGTGGCAAGGTCCTAACAGTTGGCCACATCCACATTATGCACTGGCAGTATAGGACATTATAAGGTCAGTGAGTGGGTAGGGCCTTCCAGACTGCATCCTTTCCTAGGCATCAGTGTAACTGCCCCACGGTTTGTACCCAGATGGAAGGATACCTCTATTGGGTACTCAGCCAGGCCTCCTGCCTTCCTAATCGACGCTGAGGAAGCAGTTGGCTCAGACTGTGTAAAGAAGCAGCACTGAGTGGGTGTCCGTGTCTCTGAAGGATTTGCTAGTGTTCTGATGGCATCTGCAGCTTCCAGTTCAGTAAGGCTGTGGGACCTTTCTGCCTGCAAGTGGGGATCAGAAACCCGATTTAGAGGAAGCCAATTGAGGACTACTCCAACCAGGTATTTGTGCGTATGCTGACTCTCAGGCCTCCCAGAGCTGCTACTTGGCTCTTGCAGTTTGTGGAACATTCACATGCCAGGCTTCTAAATGGTCAGGAGCTAAAGTTGGCAGAAAAACTACTGTTTTCAGTGGTTTCTCCCTCCCCTGAGTTACTTTTCTCTTAAAAATAGTTTTAATCATAAGCCCTACATTTCGTGCCAAGCCACAAAGTTCAATTTAGCATTTTGGGGTAGTTATTTTCATTTATTTTTACCTTGTATTCTTTAATATGCACTCACAAGCAGAGCACCAAGAACTGGGGTTTGTTCTATGGTGACGGTTGTGAATGTAAAGACTTAAAATCTTTTAAGAACCTTGCTCAGAGCCAGTTCCTCCTTCACTTTGTAATAGGTGTATTTGTTTCAGAATGTTTCCAATTCTCACAACATGTTGAAATTATCTCTCGAGATTTCCCCCCATTTGTCCATGCTGGGAAAGAGAAGAGATTTTATTCCCCTGATGTTTCTAACTGATAAAACTCCCAAACTTCCCTTGATCATGTTTTCCACAAATACACTATCAAAAAGAAAAAAGGGCTTATTTCAAAAGAGGTTTTAAAAATATCATTTGAGGGTTAGTTTACCCAAAGTTGAGGCATTCTCTGAAAGTAATTATCCAGGGATCCATGTGTGTTCCCAGGAAACCACAAAAGGGTAGCGTCATAAACTTCTCAGACTCCCCTACACTCACAGGACCAGAGTGAGTCATTTGTAATGAGTTTCCATTTCAGACACTTGCATGAAGGACTAGAAAAGCAAGCCTGGGAGACAGCAAGTCAAAGAATAGCTAGGCAGATGTCCTTAAATGTGATGAGGTTCACAGGATGGTACATAAATTAACACTTGTTTCACAGTATAGGAATGGTCTGATCAGTCACCTAGAGATATGAATTAACATGGTATTGATGTGGGAGGACAAAGGCAACAAGGACCAGGTGACTTCCTTTGTCAGGCTCACTCACACTATAGGTACTCAGTACAAGGGTTGTGAAACTCCACAGCCCCGTGATCAGGGGTCTGTGCTTGCAGATCCTAGGCTCAATTTGTGGTGAAGCCTGCCACTTGGTGGGCGAATGATCTAAGTGAAGTACAACTCATGCGTTCTCCTTGGTGAAAACTGGTTTCATGGAAGGCTACATAGGCCTTCTGTGGGGATCCAATGTCTTAAAAGTGTTTGACAGTGGGCCTGGAACAGAGCCCCATGACAAAACTGGCTTCCTGAGTTCTCTGGTGTACAGACCTGGCCATCTTGGCAGTCTAACCTCCACAGGGTTCTTTCAAAAGAATATTAATTAAAACCATCTCTGAGAAGGTGCTGGGATAAAACCAAACATAGTTCAAGGGCCCCAGATCCAAAGTTTTCTAAATACCTTACCACAAAACCCTGTTTTTATGCACAAAGCTTAAAATTTGGTATAAAATTGCCTTCAGACTATGAAGGAAGATTAAACATATATGAAATACAAATAAATTTCATATTTAGACTTGGTTTGCCCTCTAGTGTTTCATATTAAGTATTTAATAAGCTGTAATGAGGGAGATGACTCAGTGGTTAAGAACACTGGCTGCTCTTCCAGAGGACCTGGAATCAGCAGTTTGATTCCCAGCACCCACATGGTCTGCAAATCCAGGAGATCTGATGCCCTCTTCTGGTCTTTGTAGTCACCAGGCATACACGTGATACACAAGCATACATGCAGGCAAAACACCCATACCCATAAAATAAAATAAATAAATCTTCAAAACTTACTTCTTTGTGTGTGTGTGTGTGTGTGTGTGTGTGTGTGTGTGTGTGTTGTTGATGTGTTTGCATATGCCATGGAACATGTGTGGAGGACAGACCTGTAAGAGTCAACTGAGAGAGCAGTACAGATAGTATCAGAGGTAAAGATTCCCAGTTTGTACCCCTGGCACTGGCTGCTACTGTGTTTGGGGTCACTTATCTCCAGAGCCAGATGCCCCCAGAACTCTGAGGAGTCTCAGGAATTCTTCTTGAAGGCCCAGTGCATGGAATCTGTTGGAGAGGCTATAGATCTTCAGGAACTCATTCCTTTGTCGCTGAGTGTGGTTAGATAGGCCCAGAGAGTCCCCATATGCCTTGCAGGACTCAGAGCCAGGCTATGTGGGTTAGACTGCCAAACCTTCAGAGGGTTAGCTTTTTTGCTGCTCTAGAGACAAATGGAAGATCCAAGGGACAGTCGTCAGGGTGGTGCCTGCTTTACATGACAGCTCCAGCCACCATGTGACCGCATGCGAACATAGCAGCAACCAGAGGTTGACATTCATCTTTCAGAAATGGGGTGACTTTGAGAACATAATTCTAGAATGAGGATACAGCTTTTTTGCCCCACTTGCAAGATGGAGGTTCCAGGATCTGTGCCTTAGAGCCCCTTTGAGGATGAATAAGGATAATCTAACCCACTTGGCATTGTCCCTGGCAAGACAGCAGGCTCAGAATCAATGCCAGTTGTTTTCATTGCTGTCCATAGTATGACTGTTACATCAGAGTAGAAAGCACTGTGTGCCTGCTCTGGACCAGGTATTGCAGATGGTCCTGGTGTGTAATAGGCTCTCTCAACAGTCTTTTATGACTGTGATAAGACTTGGTGTGTAAACCTATGTGAATCCAAAGAGCTCCATCTTCAACTTCAATTCTAAGTTTCTTTGTGGATCTAAATCCTATCCCTGCCAAGTACTTTCCTGCAAGGTAAACAGATGGATGAGTCAGGCTCACAGCAGACTTTGGAACACCCAGCTGACCCCCTCTGGCTCCTTATTTCACACCTCATCCCTTGGACCTCTCACAGCTTGGGTTAACTCAGCAACCATCTCCTTCCACCTCAGTCAGAACAAAGCTGGGCTTTTCAACTGCAGACGGTTGAGCCACTGTCCTTGAGAGCTTTTGTAGGTAAGTGAGCACAGTGCTATGGGAGCCTGGCAACACCTTATAGCATGACTTGAGAAAGCAACCATCTGTTCTAGACTTCTCCAAGTCCCCAGCGGAAACAGAAGCCCAGGCTCAGCACTTTATGCTTTGTTGGAGTCATTGAAGAACTGGCCATGAGAGGCTTTCTCTGGGACTCAAATATCTGTGAGCACTGAACTCCATGAGCGGGATGAGAAGAGGGAACCAAGTTGAGTATAAGAATGCTGTATTGTGAGTGCCAGGAGTCCACATAGTACATTGGATTTGAGTACTTGGTATCTGGTCTCTTTGTTTGATGAGGTTGCAGATCCTCTGGGACAGAGGGCCAAGCTGTCTGGTGGAGGCCACCAGGGTGGCCTTGAGGCTTAGGATCCCTACCCACTTTGAACTTGAGTTCTTTGCATTTCCATTCTCTGAATATGAGAAAGCTGCCCATGCTCCTACCAACACTACAGAGCATCCATCTGCCATGTGCATGTACACACACACAAGAAAACTAATACATTGGCATATGAGCACATAATCGACATTGCCAGTGAAAACTGGGAAGTCTTGGAGATGAGACTTGACAGACTCACAGATGTTGCCATGTTGTCCTGTGATATCAATATACACGGAGTGGGTGACACTCTCAGGGTAGGATCGATGCCCAGGAGTTTACTTCCATGGAGAATTGAAGATACAAGGACAATCCCATCAGCAAAAACAGACAAGCTTAAAATTTTTTTTCTATTTAGGGTTATTTGCAGCACTGAGTCCTTTACTGACTCCTGACCTGGTCATTTGTTCCCCTTGTTATTGGCATAGATGCGGGTGAAGTCAGCAGCAGAAAGGTGCATCTTAAAAAGCAAAACAAAATTAAGGAAATGCCACAGAAGTGACAACATGCAGCCTAAGATTGCCAAGGCAGGTTCTAAAATTGACTTGGTTACTGTGGCTTATTGACCACATAGACTTTTTTAGCATTTTATTTTCTCGATCATAGTTTGGGTTTAAGGCTAGACCCAGTAATGAAGGTTCCAAATTTGGAGACAAACTGACAGCACTGGAGACAGCTGACCATAGCCTCCACTGCCAGATGGCAGCCACAAGAAGGGCAATTGGAGCAAAGGTTACACTGGTATCCTTGGACTGCACACCAAACTCTACTGTTGATTAACAATTCAACTCAGCAAGTTGTTTATGCCACCCAGACCAGACCAACTCCCTCTTAGAAGCCTGAGCAGAAGGCACTGGCTTCAGTTGTTGGTCCAAACCTCAGGGCTAAGGATCAGATTTGTGATGAGCCCTGACTCTGTCACTTATAGAGGCCTTAGGATTCTAAGGCCTCTGCTCTCTCTTCTCATTGGTGGGTGTAAATGTCACAGGATAACAAACAAACTCAGGGGGACTATACATGCAAACACACACACACACACACACACACACACACACAGCACAGCTCTAAGTAGAAGTTAGCACATGTTGCTCTGTCATGTTTCCTTTTCTATAAGGAGCACTTACAGGCTTAGTCTCTCTTCTGCCTGTGGTTTACCTTGATGCGGCCAATCCCTCAGGTGCCTGCCAAGCTGGTGTTTCCTGGTCCCACTCCTTGTTTTATAAGTAAAAGCCCTTCATCCATTCTCAGCATCGACTAAGGATTCAGAGGGCATCAGTGATGAGTTACAAGCTTCAGGGATAGATGTGACAAGCAAGCAGCTGCTATACTGTGGTGTGGGCTGTGTCCAGGTTTAGTCAGTGATTTCTTCCTGCTGGCTGGGAAATCTGAAAAATTGTGTCATACTACTGTCATTGAAACAAACTCTACCACCTCTCTAAAAAAATAAAAAAAATAAAAGCTCATTATGGAGTTGAGGAGAAATGGCTGGAAACATACAACTATTTATTTGTTTGTATGTTTGTTTTAAAACTACTGGCCCCATGAACTTAGAATTACTTTCAAAACCCCAAACTAGGCAAGACTTAGTAATATACTTTCTTTATTATCAACATCAGTGGAAGATTTATTAGTTTCAGTCAAGTGTTGTATTGCTTTGAAAGTACTGCCTACCATACCTGGAAAAGCTACATCAGAAGTCTCTGAGGGAACAAGCTTGTGTTGAATGCTTTGAAAAACCAGCATCCTTGCTGGTAGATGAGACCAAAATGAATGGGGAGCTGTCTGTCACTCTAAGTTTTAATTCAGTCTTTTAAGTGATTCTTATATGAGGTGTCCTGTGACCTCTAAAGTAAGCACTGTTGTTCCTGGCTTCTCTGACATGAAGCCAAAGACATCCATAGTTCTCTTTCAAAACGGGTGGGTGACATTGACCCCCACAGTGCTGGAATGTGCAGCTCAGCTGCTTGGCTGAGCCAGGATGACTGAATAGAATATCATTCTGGGAATTTCCAGGCATAGGGAGCCCTATCTTGTTTCCCTGGAGGATCCCAAGGAAGGGTGTTATGCCACGGAGGTCTTGAAAGTTATGCCATCAGGGCTGGAGAGATGGCTCAGTGGTTAAGAGCACTGGCTGCTTTTCCAGAGGTCCTGAGTTCAATTCCCAACAACTACATATTAGCTCAAAACTATTTATAATGAGTCACAATCTTATTTTGATATGCAAGTGTATGTGTAGACAAAGCACTCATATATATAAAATACACAAATAAATAAAATCTTAAAAAAGAGAAGGTTCTGTCATCTAAGGTTAGTGCTTCTTTCCCCCAAATCAGTATACACATGAACACATGAAAGTACTCAGACAGCAAGGAAAGATGTGTTTCTAAAGTGCCTAGCTTTCTGCTGGCATCCTGTTGATAACTAGAGCCAACAGGTTGAATACGCTGGCAGACTTTTAAAAATGCACACACATGGGTCTACAGGGATGGCTCAGCAGTTAAGAGAGAATAGCTGCCTCTTGCAGAGAACCGGAGTTTATTTCCTAGCATCTACATAGGCAGCTCACAACTGTGTGTAACTTCATCTCCAGGAACTCTGATGCCTCTGGGCTCTGTTGTCACCCACACTCAAATGCATACCCCCGCTCCACAGACATAGACACATAATTAAATATGAAAAATTAAAACTAAGTCTTTAAAATGTACAATTAACAAAGTGAATTTTTTTCTATATTCTCTTTTCTAACTTTTTTCCTTTGTCACTATGGGGACATTTATTTAATATTTATTTAGTTTTCATGAATTCGCAGCATCCCTTTGTTCTTTCTCTGACTGATGCTTTCTGTAAGTTGTTTCCAGACTTTTGTTTAAATATTGCTATGACTGATGACTATGCTTCTAAATACATTCTTGAGATTTTTCTCAGATCCTAGGGCAACATGTTAACACCATTGTTAAATTACCTTCTAGAACAACTCTAGACATTTCTATTCTCACCATCCTAGGGTCCAAAAAGCCAATGATTCTCACCAACAGAGAGGTGAGACCTCTTCCCCAGCCTTCTAGTTTCTCATCTGTATCTTCCTTCTCTTTCAGAAGCCTGGCATGAATTGCTGGACTTACAATAAAAAGAATTATACCATGGGTGAGGATACATAGGTGGTAAGAAACTGGAAAACACTGTCCAAGTACAAACACTGAGACAAAGGGAAAAAAGCAAAGAGAGAAGGAGAGTGTTTCCTGTCAGCTTTGTTGGTTGTGCTTTGCTGTACTTTGAAATTAGATTCTCTGAAGGTCATCTATGATTCTTGATTCATTAACACATGTGCAAGTGTCACTTGAAAGGTCACTTCCAGGAGGCACCAGATGATTAGCTCAGTTAATTTTCTATAGCGTGATTTCCAGCATACCATAAACAGGTGGCCTGTTGGATAATCTGGGAAATTCCTTTAAGATGCTTAATAATAGTAAAAATTCATATTCTAAAAAGAAGAGACTTTAGTCAATATTGAGGAGACAAAATGTAGAGTTTTAATATTAGTTGGGCTCAAAGATAGTAGTTTTTGCCTATTAATGCAAGCTTTCAAAAAATAAATTGTGCATATGGTTTGTGTGTGTGTGACATGACACATGTATAGAGAGCAGACAATAATTTAGAACTTGATTTTCTCCTCTCTTGTTTTTTGAGGCAGGGTCTCTGCTCTTTCTACTGAACTGAGTGCCCTGGGATCACTGGCTGGCAAACTTCAGGGTAATTCTTGTGTCTCTCCTTTGCAGCTCACTGTAAGAAATCTGGGATTACAGATGTTTACTAATGAATCTAGATGAGCTATAGGAATTGCACTAGGATAGCCAGGCTTGCACAGTGAAGGCTTTGACAGCTGAGCTATCTCTACAGACCCTAGAATACAGAAAATTCGATGATAATAATCTTTAAAAGGGCACTTGGGATTTGAGTTTTAACTTTTCAACCCATGGGTTCCAGAAAAATATGAAAGGACTGTGACCCACAGGGAAGCCTTTGGTGTTTAGATAAGAATTAAAATTCCATTTGTAGATACAAGGCTTGTGACTTCCTTTTAGGGACAAAATAGCTAGACTGAGTGATCTCTTTTAGAGCCTGAGTATATTCAAAAATAGACAATGCTTTTGTGTCCCCTGGAAGCGGCATGAGGAGGATGGAGGGACATGTCTGCATTGATGAAATGTTCATCAGATTGCTGGGAGGATGCCTGTGCCAGCAGTGTCTTTGAATGTGGACACTTCCTGAACATACCACATTCCCCACATTCTAGCAGCTCTCTGCTACCCACCTGACTCATGACCTCAAGCTACCAGGATGACAGTCTGTCCTCTTGACACAGATGCACAGAAGAATTCCTCTGCAGATTTTGACTTTACCAGGAAAGCGTAAGTGGAGCCAGAAGCCACATCAGTGTTTCCAAAGCTCCTGTCCTTCACACTTCCCTGACATAGACAAGGCTGTGCTGGAAGGACCTGATGGAACCTTGATTTTTACAGTCTGGCCAGTTGGTACCAGACTCCCCTGCCCTTTGTGACCTCCCCAATCCCTTCTCCTTTACCACTGTTCCTTCTTCTTAAGCTTTTTAAGAACACATTCTAGAGGTCAGGAATGAGTTCAATAAAGTGTCTTCTCACTCACTTAATAGATGCTTAAATTCTTACTGTGCGCTCTGCACTGTGTGGAGCTCTGGAGACCATATAATCTTGGTTTGAGAGACAGACACATATGAAAATTATTGTTATAATTACAAGTAGACTTGAGCTGACAAGCCAGGCATTCACCATGCAGATGTTAACATTCTTAGCAATCTTTCATTCAGCATTCAAGCTGAATCTTTCTACGGCATATGCAGACCAAGTCCGAACTTTATCCTGCAGGGTCACACAATGAATGGCAAGCTCTATCTTAGCCATCTCTCTGGTTAGGGGTCATAGATGTGTTTGAAAAGGACTATTATAGGGTCAAGAAGATGCACTTGAAGGTCTTTGTATAGATGCTCCTGAGAATTTTAACTAGGAAATTGATCCTCAAGAGAGCTGCTTGGTGGCTGGCTGGCACTGTAGCTGCACCAACTATTTGAAATGAAGTGAAAAGTTTCCATGCAACAGGGTAATACAACCAGAGATATTGATTCCAGCACTTGAGACAGACCATATAGATCAGTAGTGAACCCCCACCCCAACCATAAAATTCTTTCTATTGTTACTTCATAAGTATAATTTTGCTACTGTGATGAATCATAATGTAAATAAATATGATATGCATGCTATATGATATGCTACCCCTGTGAAAGGGTCTTTCCAAACCCCAAAAGGGTCACGACCCACAGGTTGAACATTTAAATCTAGCCTGTTAATTAATACTGAAAGAAAGATATCATAGGGAAATTGCATATGATGTCTGAATCTCAAGGGGTCAGAGTGACAAAGCTCATCAAGGAGAGTAAAGAGAAGCAAAGGGCAAACCCCAGAGGATTCATTCATACAAAGAGATGGTGGAGAAAAGTGAGCCAAAGAGAAGAGGTGGTGACCAGATTCAGAATCTGGTCAAGAACCTAGGGGGCAGCAGAAAGCACATCCAGAGTAAACCATAGTTTACAGAGCCCAATAAGGCATACAATCAGTGAGCCAGGGCACTGAGTCCTTATTTTGTCATTGCAAGTGTCACTTGGGAAAAGGGTAATGACAGGTGAAGACAGGAGGTGGTGATTAGGAAGCAGCTTGAGAGGGAGATAGGAAGTGAGAGCTCTCCTGTGACAGATGAATGAGAAAGGACTGCCATCAGGAAAAGCAGGGAGACCACAGAACTGTGTTCTTTAGAGAATCTGGTGGGAACTACTTGAACAAATAAATAGATCATGTGAAAACTGAGAGAGTAAGAGAGAGAGAGAGAGAGACTGAAAAGGGAAGGGTTGACCCTATTGTATAAACTGACAACATGATCACTCTGTGCGATAGGAATGTTTTATTGTATGGAAAGAGAGAGAGAGAGAGAGAGAGAGAGAGAGAGAGAGAGAGAGAGAGAATGAGAATAGCTAGAGATACCTGGAAGAGTCCAGAGCAGAGGGACATGGCCAGAAGGCTAGAGATGGCCAGAAGGCTAGAGGTGGCCAGGGTTATCTGTAAGAGAGGAGAGACTGGCAAAAAGTAGAGATTAGGGAAAGCACAATGAGAACAGCAAGAGCAAGGGAGAGTATTGTGAGAAGAGCTGGGTTATAAGGAGGGTGGGCACCATGGGAAGGAAAGTCCATGGGCTGGAGGGACTTTTGTGAGAAGGGGTAGGAGAACTTTGAAATGCTGATAGGCACCATGGGTATATGTTAATTGGAGAGTTACATTTAATTTAAATTCAGAACATGGCTGCTCTGGAAAGAGATCATATCCAAAGACCTTCTAGTCCTGTGTGATCTGGCTGGAATACAAACATGCCTTTAATTCAGAAGACAGAGGCAAGCAGATCTGAGTTCAAGGCCAGCCTGGAATAGAGCAAGTTTCAGGTAAAGAAAAGCTTAGGTGGAGGCGTGGCGGTGCACAACTTTTCTCTCAAACAGTGAAAGGTAAAGTTAGTTTGTAGAAAGAAGCACCCGATGTTTGAAATTGATGTCTAACTGAGTGGCACCAAAAAAGTGACATATTGGAGAAAGACTTCACAGAATAGGATACACCCAACTCTCAGGAGAAGAGAGGGGCAAGGGAAGCTACTTAAGGATCAACACAGAATGAGGAGAGAGGAGGCAGTTCTATTGAGACAGTAATAGAGAGACAGGTTGCAGAGAAAGAATTCTTAGGAAGACTGAATGAGCCAGAGAATGAGTAGGAACCAGAAGATCGATGGATTTAGTTTGAGGTCAAGCAGAGCAATTCAGGAGTCAAAAGAGAAGCCAGATTGCATATGTCAGCTGGAGAGGAGTTTGAGTCAGAACAGCTGAGTTGAACCAGCCAGCCCAGAGCTCAGAAAGAACAGGAAAGGGCGAGCATATTCAAAAGTAAGTGTCAGAGGTGGAAAACATTCTAGGCTTAGGTTAGATGTATAGGGACTAGGCCAAGCTTACCTGACAGAGGCAATAATCCTCCGAGACAACAACTGAGGCAGGTGAATAAAAGTTCCTTTTACAGAGAGTCATGTGTCTCTTTTTTTTAAAATAATTTTTATTTTTTTTATATTAATCACAGGTTATTTACTTTGTATCCCAGCCGTAGCCCCTTCCCTCCCTCATTCCCTCCCAATCCCACCCTCCCTCTCTCATCTCCTCCCTGTCCCTTTCCAAGTCCACCGATAGGGGAGGTCCTCCTCCCCTTCCATCTGACCCTAGCTTCAAGTATCTTCAGGACCGGCTGCAATGTCCTCCTCTGTGGCCTAGCAAGGCTGCTCCTCCGGGGGACGGGGTGGGGGCAGGTCAAAGAGCCAGCCATTGAGTTCATGTCAGAAATAGTCTCTGTTCCCCATACTAGGGAAACCCCCTTGGATACTGAGCTCCCATGGGCTACATCCGAGCAAGGGTTCTAGGTTATATCCATACATGGTCCTTGGTTGGAGAAACAGTCTCATAGAAGACCCCTGTGTCTTTTGCCTTTCTTGCTTTACTTTTAGCAGTGCAAGATGAGCTGACAGCCTGAAGTCAGAGCAGTGACAGTAAAGCAAACGGAGTTAAAATGACAGCAGAGAAGGGGGCGGCAGAGACAGCTGCAAAAGGAAGCAGAGCTGCAGGGCTGGTGGCTGTCAGTGTCAGAAGCATCGGCAGCCACAGAGAAGCTGCAGTCGCTGCCTCCTGAATGCCAGCAATGGTGGCAGCCTCCATAGCATCAAGAGACAGCTGAATGCAGCCACTCCTGATGTGATCTGATAGACTAAGATCAGAAGGAAGGAGAAGAGGACCTCCCCTATCAGTGGACTTGGGGAGGGGCATGCGTGAAGAAGGGGGAGGGAGGGTGAGATCGGGAGGGGAGGAGGGAGGGGCTCATGAGGGGATACAAAGTGAATAAAGTGTAATTAATAAAAAAAGATATAGACATGAAAAAACAACAAACAAACAAACAAAAAAGAGTCTGGGGAAAGATCTGGTGAGGTCTCTGTCATACAGACAGCACCAAGGTCACCAGGCTATTAACTGCCTCTGCTACCAGCCTTCTTGGTGGAAAACGGGTTGTATATCTCTTTCTTTGAAGAGACAACCCTGCCTGTTTAACATTCCTGGTTTCCTCAGAGCTTATCTGTAAGCACAAGGTCCTCTGTGCCCCCTACAGGAGACAAGCAGTTCCCAGGAGATGAGATGCTAGGTAAGCTCCCAGGAGAAACCTGCAATGGCAACAGCACCAGAAGGCACAGTGGCCTCGAGTGGCGCCCTCTAGTGCCTCCTAGATGCCTCTGCTAAGAGACTCGCTCTATGTAAGGCATCGGAAAGAAGCAAAACTTCTTGGTCCTTGGCAACAGCTGGAGCTGCAGCTTCCAAGCAGGCCCAGCTATTGAGATTCCTCAGCTCATGACAATGCCATTGTTAAAGCTTCTAGACCTCTGTGTCTGAGACCCTTGGTCTCAAAGATGTGGCCTGCAGTTTCTCATCTACAGCTTTCCACCCTTCAGCCTCAGCTTTAAGTCCTTTCTCTGTTCACCATCATTCCTGCTTTCTCTGCCCAGAGATGCTCTCATGTGTCTATTTTTGCCAGAGGGAAAAATGACTTCTTTTGGTAGGGAATGTTGACTTTTACCTAACTACCAGAAATCCTTCTATAGTCGGGGTTGAGCATGTTTCTGGATATGTGGACAAGCTTTTGGAATTTAGGGAACTGGAGTTTTCTTTGGACCTGACCCATAGGGTAGGTAAGGACTAGGCTGCAGGATGTGTGTGTGTGTGTGTGCTCAGTTTTGAACAGGAAAAGCAAACCTCATGTTTCTTAACTGGAAGCAGAGCAAATGTAGATGTGGGTTAATTTGTCAATAGAGGGATGGAAGCTAAAGGAGCTCATACCCACAACCTCAGTTTTCCCCTTAGAGTGAGAGGTCCAGCTACAGTGATGGGAGAGAGAATAACTGTAGACATGCCAGAAACTCAGCTCACAGCTCCCATGGCTCTCCCAGGCCCATGGGAGAGAATGGCAGCTCAAGAAACTGAGAAGACTTGAGAAATTTTGGCCTGCAGAGCAAGCTAAAGGCATGCCAGTGGGCTATAGAGTGTGCTCTAGAGCATAGCCTGGAACTGTGAGCCTTTGGATTGTGCCAAGTGTCACAGTGGGGAGTGGCTGTTTCCAGCTGAGGTTGCTGCACAGAAAGCACAGAGGAGCAAATACATTCAGAATCCTAGTGACTCACATTGCCTCCTGTTTTGTTTTCTTTGTGCTGGTCAGGCAGAGTTAAAACTCATCCTTGTAGAATGCTGGAATTAAAGGATATAGCTTCTGTCATCTGCCCTCTTAAAGAGCGGCATTAGAGGACATTCCTTGTCTCCTTCATGACTCTCCAGTGTCTCACAGTCCTCAAGGAATCTCCACCCTAATAGCAGACTTCAAAAGAACAATGTGGATGAATTATATTAAGCAGTTCAAAAATAAAAGGAGAAAGAGAAGGATTTATTTCTTTCTTTCTTTCTTTCTTTCTTTCTTTCTTTCTTTCTTTCTTTCTTCCTTATTTCTCCCTGTGCTGACAATTGGGCATGCCACTCTTGAGTACCCCAAGGCACTTCAGAAAACCATTAAGTGTTTTCATGTCCTGGGTTTAGGGCTGGTTCTGCTTCACTCAGATTCAGCTTAGACTCCTCTAAGGCTGGCCTAGCTCATCTCTTATCCTAGGATACACATCTGGGTATACAAATCCATGTAAATACATGCTAGGCAGCTATCCATTCCACATGGAGTTAACGCTCATCTCTCTAAAATCACTTGAAAGCTCTAAGCCCCTCACAACAATGTCACTCAGTGCACACCATGGTGCTGGCTTTCAGGGCCAGGTGGAAAAGGCAGACTGGGGATAGAGATGAACATTTTGCTGACTCCTCTGAAAGCCATGCATTGCTTCTCATTGCTCTGATCATGAGGTAGAAAGGTTACATCTTTTGAGATGCTTGGAGTTGCACTTTGACCTTCTTTTCACCCTATGATATTAAAATTGTGAAGAATATGGTTCCTGCTGAACAAAAAATGAACAAGAGGATAGCTGTCTGTCTGTAGTGGAGCTGCAAGAACTCTTCAGAGAAAGCCACATCCCTAACATATGGTTCAGGATCAGAGCATAAACCAGTTATTACACAGTCTTAAAGTCTGCTGCTCACTGTGAATTCTTTCATCCTCTATGTACTACTTCTGTTCCCTATTACTAAAAGGACAGAGTAGGAATTTGGGCTCCTAACTATAACAGTTAAACATGAATGAGTTCCTGAATCTCTTTTCCTTTGGGTATGTGTTTAGGTCTTATTTCATAGGCCTGGCTGCTTTAGGACACATGATCCTCCTACCTCTGTATCCAATGTGCTGGGATAATGGCCATGTTTTATCTCACCCAGATTGTAGAGCCTCTTAATGGACAAAATTGTCTAACATGAAATTGATGTTTGCTTGGTTTTCCATGGTCCATTTGGAGTACGATCCAGCTCAAGTCAGTCACTCACTTGGCTCAGAAACAAGAGAGTGTATTTTCCTGTGGAATGAAAATACATTCCATAAGAAGTAGCTCCAAAAAGCTAGTCATGGCAATAGGTCAGCTTCCATTCATAGATGTGTTTCATTAATAGATCTGTTCTGAGCAGCTGCTGTGTGTGATGGAAGCAAGAGACTGAAATCTCCTTACTGGCTCAGTCTTACCTCCAAGATCTGCATTTTCAAAGGTTAAGTTTACACCACTCAGTCTTCTACTATTCACTGACTATATGAGGAGCACATATGCAAAGGGTGGGCATGCCCTTGACCTTCCAGGAGCTCACATTTGTGAGGCAACTCTGAGTTCCCCAACAGTGTCTCCCTCTCCTCTTCTTCACAGGGGAAAGGAATTCCTTGTCATCTGTTTGGCCACCCATGCAATTTTGCTTCATCTTTCCAAACCTTCATATCTTCTAGCACATTGCTATGAGAGTGGAGAGAGTCCTTAAGGAAGTCGGTGACCTAACTTTTGCTCTGAACTTGTCAGAATACATGTCTGAGTCTGATGACTAGATTAGGAATTGGAACCAAAATATTCATTTTGAAGACAGGCCTAAAATGACTCATTATTAGATTAAGCTGATTCCAATTAGATCGGCCATCTCTTGACATAAAGAAGAAAAAAATTTCTTTTTAAAAAATGTGGCACTTGTAGAGCTCCTATCCTTTCAGATGCCTTTTGCGGTAGACTCCTGTCATACATTCAATGCACATCCCATTTGTCTTTCTAAATGAGGATTGATCATCTTCACCCATGTCCACTTACTTGATTGTCTTCTTTAGGTGTGTAGATTTCATTATGTTTATCATATCTTGTAGGTCTATATAAGCGAGTATATACCAAGTTTTTCCAAAGCAAGGGGAACAAGGACTATTTCTAACAGGATCTCAAGGGCAGGCTCTTTGACCTCCCCCCCCAGGGGAGGAGCAGTCCAGTTAGGCCACAGAGGAGGACTTTGCAGCCAGCCTTGAAGATACCTGATAAAACAGGGTCAAATGAAAGGGGAGGAGGTCCCCCCCTATCAGTGGACTTGGAAAGGGGCAGGGAGGAGACCAGGGAGGGAGTTGGGGAGGGGGAGGGAATGAGGGAGCGGGATACAGCTGGGACACAGAGTTAACAAATTGTAACTAAAAATAAAAATTAAAAAAAAATACAAAAAAAATGTGGCAATTTCTAAGAAACTGGTCCCATAATCCTAAATTAAAAGCAGATTTCCATAGGTTGGACTCATGCTCCCTTGAGCCTTTGCTATTACATTTGCTCTATTTGGTTAGTTAAATAATGGTAACAAAAGAAGACAAACCAGATTATGTTAAATAAAGGGAAATTTAAGAGAGTAATTATGGTATTAAGCTGGGCCAGGAGGTGAGGATTGCAAGTAATAAGATCACTGCTATTCAAGCAAAATGCTCTGTCTCCCTCTGGCATGGGCCTTTCTAGATAAAGGGATGCTTTCTCCCAGTCCTCTAGCTTGAGAAAGGGGACTCTAAAGAGAGGGTTGGGAGAGACTTTTTTTTAAATTTTTTATTAATTACACTTTATTCATTTTGTATCCCCCCATAAGCCCCACCCTCCTCCCCTTCCGATCCCACCCTCCCTCCCCTTTCTGCATGCATGCCACTCCCCAAGTCCACTGATAGGGGAGGTTCTCCTCTTCTTTCTGATCTTAGTCTATCAGTTCTCATCAAAAGTGGCTGCATTGTCCTCTACTGTGACCTAGTAAGGCTGCTCCCCCCTCAGGGGGAGGTGATCAACGAGCAGGCCAATCAGATTATGTCAGAGGCAGAGACTTTTACAGGTTCTAAAATATGTTGTGTGAAGGTGCTCAGCTTCTTGTTGTAATGAAGGTGTTAACAGTCTGTGAAAAGAATGTCATAGTCAGAAATCTAGCTGTGGAAGGTTCACAAAGGTGGTGAGTTTACTTTCTGTGAATCCTGTAGATTACCTGTGTCTACCTGACAAAATCAGGGGGAGTGTTGGAGAAAATGTATATAAAAATATACAATAGGAGAAAAAATATAAAAGAGAAGATTTGGACCAATGAGTCCTAGGAACCTTTTCATTTTATGTGAAAGCCATAAAACATACAAGCAAGCAAACAAAAGCTAAAACTTTCATAGCAACTTCCAGTGAGAATGAAATGGCTGCCCACTGAAGAGCTCCTAAGAGCCAAACTGCAGCTCAAAAGAGACCACAGAGAGAGCGAGAGGGGCAGGTAAGAGTCTGCTTACTTTATTCACATTTTATAGTTGAATGGTGTTTTCTAGTCCATCTAGCTTAAGGAGGATCCACTTCCAGGCTTTATGATTGTACACCCAGGGCTTGTGCAAAGCCATATCCCCAGGCCCTCCACTTGTCAATCTTATGAGGCAGCATCTTCTCAGAAAGTACTGGAAGGATAGAGAAAAAGTAGTTTCTGAATGAACAAAGATGAGATCAAAGGTCTGTTACTGGATGCCTCTGTTTCTATAGCAGCCTCAAAGTGACACAGGGAGAGAGAGGAGGGGTCAGTAGGAGCCAGGCAGTTGTTACTTTAATACGGAAAAAGTTACATAACCCCCTATGTACCTGTAACAATAATACACACAAATGCACACATGCACACACACACACCCTTAAACACAGAGAGAGACACATAAGTGAGAGTGCACACACACTTGCATGCTCATACACAGAGCGCTACCATGTAACACTGGTGAATTCCATATAGACCTATGGGTTTGTAACTTAACCTCAGGAGAAGCTAGGGGAAGGGTACATAGAAACTTTCTTTGGCTGTGCAGCTTTGCATGAGTCTAAAATTATCTCAGAGAATTTAAAACTCAAGAGTATAAATCAACTTTAAGAGACCATAGATGCCAACCCATACTACTATACCCTGCAAAGCTTTCAATCAACATAGATGGAGAAAACAACATATTCCATGACAAAACTAAATTTATGCAATATCTACACAACAAACCAGCCCTACAGAAGATAATAGAAGAAAAACTTCAATCCAATGAAAACAACTTCACCCAAGAAAACATAGCATACAGATAATATCCAAACAAAAATTAAAAGAAAACAAGCAATGGAACACAGTAAGACCACCGACTCCAATATAAAAGGAACTAACGTTCATTGGTCACTATTATCTATCAACATCAATGGACTCAACTCTCCAATAAAAAGACACAGACTAACAGAATGGGTGCAGAAACAGGATCCAACATTCTGCTGCATCCAAGAAATGCACCTCTGCAACAAAGATAAACACTACCCCAGAGTAAAGGGCTGGAAAAATGTTTTTCAAGCAAATAGACCCAGAAAACAAGCTGGGGTAGCTATCCTAATACCTAATAAAATAGACTTTCAACCAAAATTAATCAAAAAAGATGAGGAGGGACACTACATTCTCATCAAACGGAAAATCCACCAAGAGAACATCACAATTCTGAACATCTATGCCCCAAATACAAGAGCGACTACATTCGTAAATGAAGCATTATCAAAACTTAAATCACACATCGATCCCAATACCTTAATAGTGATCTTCAACACCCCACTTTCACCAAGGGACAGATCATCTAGACAGATGCCAAATAGGGAAATAAGGGCACTTACAGAGCTCCTAAATAAAATGAACCTAATAGATGTCTACAGAACTTTTCACCCAAACTCAAAAGAGTATACCTTCTTTTCAGCATCTTATGGAACCTTCTCTAAAATAGACCATGTAGTTGGTCACAAAACAAGCCTCAACAGATATAAGAAGATTGAAATAATCCCTTGTATTCTGTTTGACGACCATGGACTAAAGCTGGACCTCAACAACAATGGAATTAGAAAAGAAAAAAAAAAGCCTACAAGCACATGGAAACTGAACAACTTGCTACTCAATGACAGCTGGGTTAAGGAAGAAATTAAGAAAGAAATTAAATATTTCCTAGAATTCAATGAAAATGAAGGTACAACATACCCTAATTTATGGGACACAATAAAAGCAGTGATCAGAGGAAAATTCATAGCACTAAGTGCCTTCAAGAAAAAAATGTGTGACATCACATACAAGCAACTTAATGGCCCAACTGAAAGACCTAGAAAAAAAAGAAGGAAATACACCAAAGAGGAGCAGACAGCTGGAAATACTCAAACTCAGGGCAGAAATCAATCAATTAGAAACACATAAAACTACTCAAAGACTCAATGAAACCAAGAGCTGGTTCTTTGAAAAAATAAACAAGATAGGCAAACCCTTAGCCAAACTAACTAAAAGGCAGAGAGAAACTATCCAAATCAGCCAAATCAGAAATGAAAAGGGGGACAGAACTACAGACACTGAGGAAATCCAAACAATCATTAGGTTGTACTACAAAAGCCTATATGCCACAAAGTTCGAAAATCTAAAAGAAATGGACAATTTTCTTGATAGATTCCATCTACCAAAATTAAGTCAAGATCAGGTAAAAAAGATTGAATGTCCTATATCCCCCAAGGAAATAGAAGCAGTCATCAACAGTCTCCCTTCCAAAAAAAGCTCTGGGTCAGATGGATTCAATGCAGAATTCTACCAGACCTTCAAAGAATAGCTAACTCCAATTCTCTTTAAACTATTCCACAAAATAGAAACAGAAGGAACATTTCCAAACTCATTCTATGAAGCCACAGTCACCTTGATACCTAAACCACACAAAGACCCAACAAAAAAAGAGAACTTCATACCTATCTCTCTTATGAACATTGATGCAAAGATACTCAATAAAAAACTTGCAAACCGAATCCAAGAACACATAAAAGATATCATCTACCATGACCAAGTAGGCTTCATCCCAGGCATGCAAGGGTGGTTCAGTATACGGAAATCCATCAATGTAATCCACCACAAACAACTGAAGGAGAAAAACCACATGATCATCTCCTTAGATGCTGAAAAAGCATTTGACAAAGTCCAGCAGCCATTCATGTTTAAAGTCTTGGAGAGATCAGGGGTACAAGGCACATACCTAAACATAGTAAAGGCAATATACAACAAGCCTATAGCCAACATCAAACTCAATGGAGAGAAACTTAAATCAATCCCATTAAAATCAGGGACAAGGCAAGGCTGTCCACTCTCTCCATATCTCTTCAACATAGTACTTGAAGTCCTAGCTAGAGCAATAAGATAACTAAAGGAAATCAAGGGGATACAAATTGAAAAGGAAGAGGTCAAAGTTTCACTATTTGCAGATGATATGACAGTATACATGAGAAACCCCAAAAATTCAACCAGAGAACTCCTTCAGCTAATAAACACCTTTAGCAAAGTGGCAGGATACAAAATCAACTCAAAAAAAATCAGAAGCCCTCCTGTATACCAAAGAAAAAAGGGCTGAGAAAGAAATCAGGGAAACAACATCCTTCACAATAGCCACTAATAACATAAAGTACCTTGGGGTGACTCTAACCAAGCAAGGGAAAGACCTGTTTGAGAAAAACTTAAGTCCCTGAAGAAAGAAATTGAAGAAGATCTCAGAAGATGGAAAGATCTCCCTTGCTCATGGATTGCTAGGATTAACATAGTGAAAATGGCCGTCTTACCAAAAGCAATCTACAGATTCAATGCAATTTCCATCAAAATACCAACACAGTTCTTTACAGACCTTGAAAGAAATATTCTCAGCTTCATATGGAGAAACAAAAAACCCAGAATCTCCAAAATAATCCTGTACAACAACAAATCGTCTGAAGGTATCTCCATCCTCAACCTCAAGCTGTACTACAGAGCAATGGTAATAAAAACTGCATGGTATTGGCATAGAAACAGAAAGGAGGATCAATAGATCCGAAAAGAAGACCCAGAAATAAACCCACACACCTATGAATACTTGATTTTTGACAAAGAAGCCAAAACCATTCAATGGAAAAAAGACAGCATCTTCAAAAAATGGTGCTGGTCCAATTGGATGTGTACATGCAAAAAAATGAAAATAGATCCATATTTATCACCCTGCACAAAACTAAAGTCCAAGTGGCTGAAGACCTCAACATAAAACCAGATACAGTAAATTGGTTAGAAGAAAAATTGGGGAAGAGCCTAGAACTCATTGGCACAGGAGACAACTTCCTGAACAGAACACCAACAGCACAGGCTCTAAGAGCAACAATCAATAAATGGGACCTCATGAAACTGAAAGCTTCTGTAAAGCAAAAGACACTGTTGTCAGAAGAAAACAACAGCCTACAGACTGGGAAAGCATCTTCACCAACCCTATATCTGACAGAGGGCTGATATCCAGAATATATAAAGAACTAAAGAAGTTAAAAAGCAATAAATCAAGCAATCCAATAAAAAAAACGAGGTACAGAACTATAGAGAATTCTCTGTGTGGAATATAGAATGGCAGAGAAACGCCTAAAGAGATGCTCAACATCCTGAGCCATTAAAGAGAGATGCAAATCAAAATGACCCTGAGATTCATCTTACGCCCATCAAAATGGCTAAAATAAAAAACTCAAATGACAACACATGCTGGAGAGGTTGTGGAAAAAGGGGAACTCTCCTCCACTGCTGGTGGGAATGTAAACTTGTACAACCACTTTGGAAGTCCATCTGGCGCTTTCTCAGACAATTAGGAATAGTGCTTCTTGAAGATCAAGCTATATGCCTCCCTGGCATATATCAAAAAGTTGTTCAAGTACACAAGGACATTTGCTCAACCATGTTTATAGAAGCTTTATTTGTAACAGCCAGAACCTGGAAACAACCCAGATGCTTGAGGAATGAATACAGAAATTGTGGTACTTTTACACAATGGAATACTACTCAGCAATTAAAAACAAGGAAATCATGAAATTTTCAGGCAAGTGGTGGGATCTAGAAAAGATCATTCTGAGTGAGGTATCCAAGGAGAAAGACACACATGTTGTATACTCACTTATTTAGACCTATAATATATGATAAACATAATGAAATCTATCCACCTAAAGAAGACAAACAAGAAAGAAGACCCGGGATAAGATGATCAATCCTCACTTAGAAAGACAAATAGGATGGGCATTGGATGTAGGAGAAAACAAGTAACAGGACAGGAGCCTACCACAGAGGGCCTCTGAAAGAGGTTAAGCAGTGTATCAAAGCAGATACTAAGACTCATAACCAAACCTTTGGAAGAGTGCAGGGAATCATATGAAAGCAGGGGGAGTTTGTATGACGTGGAGAGGATAGGAGCTCTACAAGGACCAAATGTATCTGGGCACAGGGGTCTTAAATGAGACTGTTTCTCCAACCAAGGACCATGTATGGATATAACCTAGAACCTCTGCTCGGATGTAGCTCATGGTAGCTCAGTAACCAAGTGGGTTTCCCAGCAAGGGGAACAGGGACTATTTCTGACAGGAACTCAACGGCAGGCCTTTTGACCTCCCCACCCACCCCCCAAGGGAGGAGCAGTCCTGCTAGGCCACAGAGGAGGTCTTTGCAGATAGTCCTAAAGATACCTAATAAAACAGGATCAGATGAAAGGGGAGGAGCTCCTCCCCTATCAGTGGACTCGGAAAGGGGCAGGGAGGAGATGAGGGAGAAATGGTGGGATTGGGAGGGAATAAGGGAGCGGGATACAGCTGGAATACAGAGTTAATAAAATGTTACTAAAAATAAAAAATGAAAAAAGTATAAAATAGCAGTACATCAATAATGTCATAAATGTTGAAAAATGTACTCTTGCATCATCTTCATTAGTTGCAAAATTTTAATCAATGGTGCCACTTTAATTATCTCTCTGCTCCATGTAATTAAGATAGAAATAAAGGACCCTAGCAGTTAACAACAAAAAGACTATAAATACTCAAGAAAACATTATCAATAGATTATAAACTGCATGATGGTGGATTTATTTCTGTTTTGGTTTTCCTGATATTAAATGCATACATTATAAGAATAACATTGATCAAGGACACATTTGAGTGCTTACTCCGCACAAGGCTGCATGCCAAGGACTTTCTGTTTCTTATCTTCTTTATTCCTCAAAACAAATACTGCACTTATTACATTTATGCTTCTTCTCTGAACATAAATGCTGATTAAGCAACTAGCTTGTTCAAATCCACGTAACTATAGACTTAAGATAATGCACTGAAACTTGGGTAGTCTGGATCAGACCAAAATTATGAAATAGAGTAATATTGTTTCTAGAGTAAAATCAGCATGTGAAAAATTAAGATGCTGCAGCAGCTCTATGTTATAGAGGATCTTGAAGAAACAGCATGCGGATTATGAAGACACTGCTTGGCTCTCTCAAGGTGATGGGATGGCATAATCTTCTTCATCTCTTTTAGGAGCAAGGCTATTGTAAAGATCATGCATCTGCACAATCAATTGGGCTAAACTCCCCAACCTTATTCAAAAAACATTTTGGCATATTTTCTTTCTATCTCTTTGTCTCCATACACACACATGTACACATATGAGTTATGAGCCCATATACTCATATGTGTACATATACATACACACACACACATATACATGTCCTTACTTGTACACATACATGCTTAATCATTTCAAAGTAAACTAGCTATTATAGTAAAGCATTCCTGACACATCAGCATGGATCTCCTAAGAATAAGGATACCTAAATGATTATCTCCACAAACTGAGCAGTGACTGTAATATTATATAATCTATACTTGGTGCTTTAAAGCTTTTTTTAAAATCTGAGATCCAACCAAAGATGGCAGATTTGCCTTTATTTGCTGTGGTAGCCACTTTCCTATCTCCACTGACTACAGTACTTCACAGAAACAACTAACAGGAGAAAAACACTGATTTGGGCTCATGTTTGCAGAGGGTTGCAGTCTATCATGGCAGGGCAGGCACACCGGAGCAGCTTCATTTGTGGCAGTGGTAGCTTGTGCCAGAGGCTGTTCAAGTCATAGTGTACCAGGCAGCAGAGAGTACAACAGGAAGCAAGAAACTGGTATAACCTTCCAAAGCATGCCCCTTGGCAACTGATTTTTCCCTGTTGGGCCCCACCTCCTAAAGGTTCTACAACCTTTCCAAATAATGGCACCAGCTGGGGGAAAAAAGCATGCAAAATACGAGGCTCACTGTGTGTTGTGGATTATGCCTCTAACCTAAGCATTTGGGAGGTTGAAATAGAGAATTGCTGTGAGTTCCTGGCCAGTCTGAATAAGGCCCTGCTAAAACAAAACAACCAAATTATAAAACACACAAATATTTAATCTCTTTTTATTTTTTTTTTTACATCCTGACTTCAGTTTCCCCTCCCTCCTCTTCTCCCTGTCCCTCCTCTACATCTTCCCTCTGCTTCCCCCCCCCCACCTCTATCTACTCCTCCTCTATTTCTTTTCAGAAAAGGGAAAGCCTCCCATGGACATCAACCTCCCATGGCCTATTGGAAGTTGTCATATTAAGGATGGATGAGGCAACTCATTATGACAAAAAAGGTCTCCAAAAGAGGCAAAAGTATCAAAGACAGCCCCTGCTCCCACTGTTAGGAGTACCACAGAAGACCAGGCTACACAACTGCAACACATATGCAGAAAGCCTTCATTCAGGCTCCTGGCTGTTGGTTCCGTCTCTGTGAGCCCCTATGAGCCTAAGTTAGTTAATTCTGTCTGTTTTCTTGTAGTGTCCTTGACCCCTCTGGCACCTAAAATTCTTCCTCTCTCTCTTTCACAGAATTCCCTGAGATCCTTATGTTTGGCTGTGGGTCTCTGCATCTGTTTCCATCAGTTTCTGGATGAAACCTTTCTGATGACAATTTGACTAGGCACCAATCTATGAGTATAACAAAATATCATTAGGAATCATTTCATTTTGTTTGTTTTTATTTTTGTTGTTTTTGCTGTTCATGTTTGGTCCTATCCCAGGTCTCTGGGCTAAGCATCCTCTGGGTCGTGCAGTGTCAGGGATGTGCTCTAGCTCATGGTTTGGGTCTCAAGCTGGACCAGTCATTGCTTTTGACTCCCACAATTTCTGCACCACCTTATAGGCAGGACTAGTTGTAGGTCAAAAATGTGGCTGAGTTGGTGTCTCAATCCCTGCACTGGAAGTCTACCTTATGGAAGATGGTCTGTCCAGTCCCCATAATTACCATTGCTAGGAGAATTAGGGTTACCCTCAGAGATTCCTGGCAGTTTCTGTTGATCTAGTTTTTTACCTTGTCCCCAAGATGCCTCCCAATTCCAATTGTCTCTCTTAGTACTCTTTACCTCCATCCTTCTTCTCCCCCTGATCCCTCTTGTTCCCCCCTCCACCAGTAATGTCTATTCTACTTCTCCTTCCCAGGGAGATTCATTTATTCCCCCTTGAGCCCTACTTAGCTTCTCTGGGTCTGTGGATTATAGCATGGTTATCCTGAACTATATGGCTAATATTCACTTATAAGTGAGTACATACCATGTGTGTTTTTCGGGGTCTGGGTTATTTCACTCAGGATGATATTTTCCAGTTCCATCTATTTGTCTGCAAATTTCGTGATTTTTTTTAAACTAAGAAATACTCCATTGTATTAATGTACTATATTTTCTTTATCCATTCTTTGGTTGAGGGACATCTAGGTTGTTTACAGTTTCTGGATATTATGAATAAAGCTTCTATGAACATAGTTGTGGTATGATTGAGCGTCATTTGGGTATATTTCCAGGAGTGTATTGAGATAGATTCCCAATTTTCTGAGAAATGGCCATATTGATTTCTAAAGTGGCTGTACAAGTTTTCACTCCACCAACAATGGAGTGTTCCCTTTGCTCCACATCTTCACCAGCATGAGCTGTCACTTGATTTTAGATCTTAGCCATTCTGACAGTGTAAGATGGAATCTCAGAGTCGTTTTGATCTGTGTTTCTTATTTTCTCCATCTATGGTTATGGGCATTCCTGGCAAGGGACCATTGGAGTTCATGGCCTGGGGTGACTTCTGACTGTGGAAGTAGTAGGGCAGAGGATGGGAGGCTGCGTGGCCTGATCTTGGGGAGCCTGTCAGGAGACCAGCAACCAATGGCAGGCTCCGAGATAGTGTGGAGGAACCCGATTGGTCACCCAATGCTATATAATATGTGCTCTTTTCTGCATCTGTTCACCCTCAGATTGCATTCACCCCACCCTCAGCTTGAACCCACTGTTCTCACTCATGGGCTGGACCATTGGGAGGAGGACCAACATATGGTGATTAAAAGTTTTGTTTGGAGTTGGCTGTGGTGGGCACGCCTGTATTCCCAGCATTCAGGGAGGATCTCTGTGAGTTTGAGGCCAACCTGGTCCACAAAGTGAGTCCAGGACAGCCAAAGCTACACAGAGAAACCCTGTCTCAAAAAACAAAAACAAAAACAAGCCAAAAAAAAAAAAAACAAAACCAAAACACAAAAAAAACAAAAAGCAAACCAACCAAACAACAACAACAAAAGTTTTGCTTGATGTAGTAGTCTGGGATGGTATCTGTGCTCTTTTAGAGTTTTCAAGAGATCTGTCCAGGCCCTCCTGGCTTTTAGAGTTTCCATTGTGAAGTCAGGTGTTATTCTTGCCTGCCTTTATATGTTACTTGGCCTTTTCCCTTGAGCTTTTAATATTCTTTCTTTGTTCTATTTATTTAGTGTTTTGATTATAATGTGGGGGAGGGGCTTTCCTTTCTGGTCCAATCTATTTGTCATTCTGTAAACTTCTTGAACCTTTATAGGCATCTCCTTTCAGTTAAAATTTTCTTTCAAGGTCTGTAAAGAATTGTGTTAGTATTTTGATAGGAATTGCATTGAATCTGTATTGCATTTGGCATGATGGTCATTGTCACTATGTTAATCCTACCCATATAGGATAAACATACTAAAATCTGTACACCTAAAGAAGCTAAGCAAGATGGAGAACCCTGGATAAGATGATCAATCCTCACTCAGAAAGACAAACAGGATGAACATTGGAAGGAGTAAAAAGGAAACAGGACAGGAGCCTACCTCTAAAGACTCTACTCAGCAGTGTATCAAAGCAGATTCTGAGACTCATAACCAAACTTTGGGCAGAGTGCAGGGAATCTTATGAAAGAAGGGGGAGATAGTAAGATCTGGAGGGGACAGGAGCTCCACAAGGAGAGTAACAGAACCAAAATATCTGGTCACAGGGGTCTTTTCTGAGACTGATACTCCAACCAAGGATAGATATAACATAGAACCCCTGCTCAGATGTATCACATGGCAGCTCAGTCTCTGAGTGGGTCCCCTAGTAAGGGGAACAGAGACTGCCTCTGACATGAACTCAGTGGCTGGCTCTTTGATCACCTCCCCCTGAGGGGAAGCAGCCTTACTAGGCCACAGAGGAGGACAATGCATCCAGTCCTGATGATACCTGATAAGCTAGGGTCAAATGGAAGGGGAAGAGGTCCTCCCCTATCAGTGGACTTCGAGAGGGGCATAGGGGGGTGATGAGGGAGGGAGGCTGTGATTGGGAGGGAATGAGGGAGCAGGCTACAGCTGGGATACAAAGTGAATAAACTGTAATTAATATAAAAAATTAAAAAATAAATTCTTTCATTGAAAAGATAAAAAAAATTAAAAAAAAGAAAATTTTTCTTCTATGATTTTGTTGAAAATATTTTATGGACCTTTGAGCCATGAGTCTTCACCTTCTTCTATTCTTTTTGGTTTGGTCTTTTCATAGTGTCCTAGATTTCCTTGATATTTTGTGTCAGGAACGTTTTAGATTTAATATTTCCTTTGACCAGTGGAAATATTTGACCAATTTCTTCTATCTTCTATGCAGCAATCCATCTCTCATATCCTGTTGGTGACGTGTGCATCTGTAGTTTCTGTTCTCTTACCTAGATTTTTCCATTTCCAGGAGTCCTTTGATTTGTGTTTTCTTAACACTCATATTTCAATATTCAGGTCTTGAATGGTTTTATGTATTTCCTTTACCTGTTTGTATTTTTCTGGATTTCTTTAAGGAATTTATTCATTTCTTCTTTAAAGGCCTGTATCATCTTCATAAGAATGGATTTAAGGTCATTTTCTTGTGCTTCAGTGTAGTGAGAATTTTTGGTTTCTTAAAAACACAGAAATTTATGAGACTATGTCTTTGTTTTAATCTCAAGTATGGGATATGGGGCTGTTTTAGACTGTGCACAACAGCTGGCTCTGATTTTCTTGTCATCTTGTGAAGGAATGATTTTGGTAGCTGCATGAAGTTTTTGCATTTGTATGATATTTGGAATTCTGGGGACTTGAGAGGTTATAGAAATGCTAGTGCCCTGAGAGTGGCTGTAGCTGCTGCTTTCCTCCTCCTGATGCTGCTGGTTGGTTGCTGGTTGCTGTTGCTGTGGTTTGTTGCTGTTTGTCAAGTGGTCGTTCACAAAGAGACAAGAAAAAGAAATTTATTATCCTGATGGCAAAGATCAAACTTGCCCCAAGGAATTCAGCTCTCCTTAGGAAGTAGTCTAAGGATAACAATGCCCTCTTTCTCCTCTATTCTTCTTTCTCTCCTTCCTAGCATTGGGGGGTTGGAAGTGTGTAATAAGGGTGGAGAAGGATTGAAGAGAGTAAGGAACCCACAAAATATCAAATGCCAGCTACTTTTCAGCTGTGTTGGAATATACAGGGCTTACTATAGTAGGATAGCTAGGCTCTGATGGTGCCATATTGATCTGGCCATTGTTGATTGTGTTCTTATGCTTTTCCCTAGTCATCTGGGTTTATTATATGTTTAGGTACCAATTTTTTAGTTTAATTTTGTTGGATAGATTTTTCCCCCTCTTGGTTTCCATTTCCTCTTTGTCTTCTGACCTGAGTGGCTTGGGGTTCTGGTGACCAGTGAGTCTTCAAGTCCAGTTGAATGTCTCTACTGGAATTCTGGGTACCTGAGTCACCTTTGGGGTTCTAGAGTTCTAGGAATTAATATAGCCTCTGGGGTTCCAGGTCTCTGGGGTTTCTAGTACCAACAGGGACTCCTATAGAGCAAGAGTCTTCTGCCATGGTTGTGGACCAGAATATGAACCCATTGGAGGGGTGCTATTGGGGACTGCTGAGAAGGCTTTAAGGGGCAGTAGGCAGTGTCTTACCTGAGGTTCCTAGTACTTCTGTGGTCTCTGTTAAAGTAGGAATCTTCTGCTGGAGTTGTGGGCCACAAACAAATATTTCAAATTTGAGCTTTGTGGAGGACATTTCAGTTTCAAACTGTAAAAAATCATTCATTCACATACACTCTCTCTCTTTAGTTATCCATACACTCACTGAATTGCTCTAAGTTTCTTTCTCTTTCATGACATATGCTATTTCAAAGAATACAGGTCAGTTAGTTTGTAGATGTCATACAGCTTGGTATGCGAATTGACAGGGACTTGGACACATCTGACTTTTCCGATAGATTTCATTGCCTTTGTGGAGAAATAGCACAGCATATGGTAGACTTCTCAATGTACCAAATTAGGAAGTTTCCACTGCTTACAGGACCTTTTTCTCTTCACCTTCCTCATGAACACCTTCAACATCAGGTGGAAGCAGACCACTGTGTCTTCTGTATTCTAAGAGAGGAAAGTAGCAACATCCTAGCAGGGCTGTTTTTGGGAATAGAGGTTCAGGACCCTAGATGGCTTAATCGTGGGCAGTGAAGAGGAAACAGGTACCATAAACCAGCTGTGACTTGGAATGTCTTTGTCATAACAATTGTCACGTAAAGTCACATCAATACTAGACTAGCCAGGAAGAGCTCATTGCATGTGAGGTAAGGGAGAGTTACTCTTTGTGTTGTGCCTTCATGCTTGGACAAGGCCCACCACAGTCGGTCAGGGACCTGCTATACTACTCAGCATATGAAGCTCATGTTCTTCCTGTCCAGAAACACCTCAAAGACACGCCCCAGTGAAAGCCTGGGGACTCCTGCCTAGGTACCTCCTGTCCCACAAAAGTCAGCATATGTCACCCATCACAAAAGGATGCTTGAAATGAGTCTTTCTTTAGTGTGAGGTGTAACCATCAAGGTGGTGACCCCAATGGAAAAAAAAACACATATGTGACCCAGTGTATACAGGAACCTTATCACTTCTAGTAGAAAATTCTCCGTGCATTTGAGATAATTTAGATAAGAATGAGCAGGATGCTATGTGTGGAGGATGTTAGAATTGGCCATCAGGCAGGAAGAAAGTCTACTCTTTGGCTGTGTAGAACAAGCAGAGAAGTGTTAATGGAGAACTCTCACTTTCCAACTGCTGTTCTGGTTGCATTCTTGTCAACTTCCTTTGGAAGGAGTCAAAGAATGGGCAAAACTTGCCCTTAATCCTCTTCAACCACTAAAAGTCTTCCATTGCAGTATAGCCTCCCATATGAGGAAATGGTACTAAGAGAATAAGTGCCCCTCTTGGTGATTGCTATGCGATCTGGGAACCCATCCACACACTGAATCACATCATGTTAAAGCTTTTGTCCATTCACCTTCAGGACCTATTGTGCTTTGTCAAGTCAAGAGCACAGAGGCTTCCTTACAAGAGTTCTAATAACTGCTTCAGATACTGTTGAAACAGCTCCCTTAGCCTTCTGCCAGGAAAGGCCAGTAATGTTAAGACCGAAACAATAGCCATGGAAGCTTCTGAAATTATAAGGCAAAGCATTTTACATGGGATTGTTTTACTAGCCTTTAACTGAAATTTTGTTTTTTTCTTGTTTATGTTTTTCAAGACAGGGTTTCTCTGTGTAGCTATGGATGTCCTGAAACTTACTCTGTAGAGTAGGCTAGCCTTGATCTATCTGTCTCTGCCTCTCAAGTGCTAGGATTAAAGGTGTGCACCTCTGTGCCTGGAAATTCTTTATAATAAGGAAAATGATTGAATGTTTTTCATACACATGAAAATATGAAATTCAGAGAAGTTTATTTTAAAAAATAGCTGATTCAAATTCATGGTAAAGCTGGGACCTGAATTGGAGCTGCCTGGATGTTCACTATGAAAAAACCAAGTGTTGGGATCAGAAAATCTGGATGTAAGCCTTCTAGTGTCTCTTACCAAGTAGAGACCTTGAATGTGACTCTATTGTTTGTTTGCCTCATAAAATAGAAATCATCATCTGGGGGGAGTGAATCCAAGATGGTGGTGCTGATTGAGCACTGTTTCTGAACAGCAGGACAGCAGTGATTGCAGAGCAACCTGACAGGCCATGCTGTAAACACCAAAATGCCAGCATAGGTGTTTTCCAGGTGAGAGGAGAGTGCAAGGTGAGGGAAACGAACAGGTCCAACCTCAGGTCACCAGGCTAATCCCATAAAAAGTTTCTGGGTTCCCAATGGCATTTGGTCTCAGCTTCTGGCCATCTGCCCACTCTCACCATCCCATGGATAGCTTCCGGGTACTGGGGACTCCAACCTTGAGCCTCCTGATGCTTGGGATTCATGGAAACAGCCCAGCCACTGCTCCAAAACTCAACCCATCTCCCTAAAAAAATTAGCCAGACCTCTATCTGAGCTCACAGGTTCTTCAAAATGGCTGCACCCAGCGAGCACAGTGTCTGGGCAGCTGGATCTTTAACCTTGAAGCAAGAAAGCCAGAAGCCAGTAGCAGGGCTGCTGACATCATGACTTCTCCTGGCAAGAGGAGAGCCCCTGGGCTCCTGAGGAGTCTAGTCAGTCCTCAGATGTATATCTGAGGAGAGCCACTAGGAATTCCCTGAAAATTACCTACCAATCTAAGACCATACCCACCAATCTGAGGAGGGCTTCTGCAGGAACATCCAGATTTCTGCCCAAGGCTCTTCTTGTTCCCCCCAAAATTCCAGTGGGCATCATGAACTACCAGCCAATTCCAGAGACAACCAGATGGCTAAAGGCCAGTGTAAAAACATAATCAACAAAAGCTAGAGGAATATGGCATCTTCAAAACCCCATTATCCCACAGCAAGCAGCCTTGAATACCCTAACACAAAACAAGAAAATGACTTATGAAATGCTTATGAAGATGATGACAACGGAAACAAAGAAATACAGGAGTATAAAGTCAAACATATTGAGCCCTTTAAAGAAAAAAAAAATGAATAAATCATGTAAAGAAATACAGGAAATTACAAACATGTGAAGGAGTTGAACAAATCATTTAAATAAGTCCAAGAAAATACAAACAAACAGGTGGAGTAAATCAGTAAAATAGTTCAAGATCTGAAGTTGGAAATATGAACAATAAAGAAAGCACCAACTGAGGAAGTCCTGGAGAAGGAGAACTTAGGGAAGAAAACAGGAACTATAGAGTTAAGCATCACCAACAGAATACAAGAGATGGAAGAAAGAACTCAGGTGTAGAAGACACATGAAAGAAATTAATGCATTCATTAAAGAAAATGTTAAATATAAAAAATTCTTGACACAAAACATCCAAGAAATCAAGGACACCATGAAAAAACAAAACCTAAGAATAATAGGAATAGAAAAAAAGAAAAGATCCAAGGACCAGAAAATATTTTCAACAAAATTATAGAAGAAAATTTCCCAAATCTGAAGGAAGAGACACTTATAAGCATATACAAGAGGTTTAGAGAACGCCAAATAAATTAAACCAGAAAAGAAAATCTTCCCACCTCATAATAATCAAAACACTAAATGTACAGAACAACAACAAAAATACTAAAAGCTACAAGGAAAGAAGGCCAAGTAACATATAATGGCATACCTATTAGAATTACACCTGACTTCTCTGCAGGGACCATGAAATCCAGGAATGCCTGGGAAGACATCTTGAAAATCACAGATGCCAGTCCAGAATACTATACCCCAGCAAAACTTTCAATCACCATAGATGGAGAAAACAAGATATTCCATGACAGAAGCAAATTTAAAGAATAACTATGCACAAATCCAATCCTACAGAAGATATTAGAAGGAAAACTCCCATCTGAGGAGGTTAACTACACCCCAAACAAACAAAACAAACAAACAAACAAAAAAACAAAACAGAGAATATAAATAACTTCATCACAGCAAAACCAAAAGTAGAGGAGCAACACAAACACACTACCACAACCAACATCAAAATAAAAAGAACTGTCACTGGTCATTAACATCTCTCAACACCAATGGACTCAACTCTCCAATAAAAAAGCACAGACTAACAAAATGAATGCATGAACAGGATGTTGTAGATGTAGCATGTTTTTGTTTTGACCCCAAGTATAGAATATACAATTGTATATTGTAGAATATATCAGTTTGTTCACAGCAGCAAACTCTTTGCCTCATGTGGGCTCTTTGCCAGCTGCAGAGAGTTTAAATCTGAGGACTCTGGAGATGGAATTAATGCCAGGGTCCAAAGAGGGACGGAGTCTCTGAGCAAAAAAAAAGGTTGCTGGTGCTTCACCCCCTGCTGCTTCTGGTTGCTGTTAATGTAGTTGGATGAGAAGTTGGAGATATCCTGAAATGAAGACTGGGCTTGCAGGAAATGGAGGAGGACCCTAACCAGCAGGAAGTAGCTAAGAAAAAAAATATGCCCTTTCTCCCTACTAACATTTTTTTTCTCTCCTACTGGGTGTTGGAGTGTTGGAAAGGATTGGGGTGGAGAAGGCATTAAGAAATGTAAATAAAATAGTTTGTAAAAAGTACACCAAAGATAGATAGTCCCTGAGAGTAAAGGTCTGGAAAAAGGTTTTCCAAGCAAATGGACCTAAGAGTAGCAGGAGTAGCCATTCTAGTATCTATAAAATAGGTTTTCAACCAAAATTAATCAAAAAAGATAAGGAATGACACTTTATACCCATAAAAAAATCCATCAAAATGTCATCTCAATTCTGAATATCTATGCCCCAAACACAAGGCCATCTGTAAAAAAAACAAAACAAAACAAAACATAAATAAAGCTTAAACCATACATTGATCCAGTACGTACATTAACAGTGGGAAACTTCAACACCCCACTCTCACCAAAGAACAGGTCAATAAAACAGAAACTATACTAAGACATTATGACACCACCAAATGTCATGAATCAAATGGTCCTAACAGACATCTACAGAACTTTTCACCCAAAACAAAAGAATATACCTTCATCTCAGCACCTCATGGAACCTTCTCCAACAAGCCTCAACAGCTACAAGAATATTGAAATAATCCCTTATATCCTTGGATCTCAACAACAACAGGAATAGCAAAAGAACCTACACAGGCATGAGAACTGTACAACTCTCTACTCAATGACAACTGGGTCAGGGAAGAAATAAAGGATGTTAAAAACTTTCTAAAATTCAATAAAAATGAAAGCGCAACATACCCAAATTTATGGGACATAATGAAAGCAGTGCTAAGAGAAAAGTACATAGCACTAAGTGAATTCACAAAGAAATTGGATACATCTCATACAAGCAACTTAATGGCATATCTGAAAGCCCGAAGGGCAGGGGGAATGAAACAAACACACCCAAGAGGAGTATATGGCTGGAAATAATCAAACTCAGGGCTAAACAAACAAACAAACAAACAAAAGAAAGAAAGAAAGAAAGAGAACAATTCAAATAATCAATGAGATCTGGTTCTTTGAGATAAACAACAAAATAGACAAACCCTTAGACAAACTAACTAAAAGGCAGAGAAACACTATCCAAATCAACAAAATCAGAAATGAAAAGAAGGACATAACAACAGACAATAAGAAAATCCAAAGAACCATTATGTCTTATTTCAAAAGACTATATGCTATAAAATTTGAAATCTGAATAAAATGGACAATTTTCTTGATAGATTTTACTTACCAAAGTTGAATCAAGATCAGATAAACAAATTAAATATTCTTATATCCCTCAAAGAATGAAAGCAGTCACCAAAAGTCTCCCATTCAAAAAGTGCTCAGAGCCAGATAGTTTCAGTGCAGAATTCTACAAGACCTTCAAAGAATAATTAAAACCAATACTGTTTAAACTCTCCCACAAAATAAAAACAGAAGAAACATTACCAAAATCATTCTATGAGGCCACAGTCACCTTGATAACTAAACCACACAAAGACCCAACAAAGAAAAGGAATTTTCCTAATGAACACTGATGCAAAAATACTCAACAAAATACTTGCATACAGAATCCAAGAACACATAAAAAATATCATCCACCATGACCAAGTAGGCTTCATCTCAGGCACGCAGGGGTGATTCATTATAAGGAAATCCATCAATGTCATCCACCATTTAAACAAAATGAAAGAATAAAAACCATATGATCGTCTCAGTAGATGCAGAAAAAACAAAACAAAACAAAACAAAACAAAAAAAAAACCTTTGACAAAATCCAATACCCATTCTTGTTAAAAAGCCTGGAGAGAGCAGAGATACAAGGAACATACCTAAACATACTAAAGGCAATTATACAGCAAGCCTATAGCCAACATCAAACTAAATGGACAGACACTTAAAATGATCCCACTGAAGTCAGTGACAAGACAAGGCTGCCCACTCTCTCAGTATCTCTTCAATATGGTACTTGAAGTCCTAGCTAGAGCAATAAGACAACAAAAGGAGATCAAGGGGATACAAATTGAAACTATCAAAGTATCACTATTTTCCGGTGATATGATAGTATACATAAGTGACCCTAAAAATTCTACCAGGAAATTCCTATAGCTGATAAACACCTTCAGCAAAGTTTCTGGATATAAAATTAACTAAAATAAATCACTAGCCCTCCTGTATACAAAAGACAAACAAGCTGAGAAAGAAAGTAGGGAAACAACACACTTTACAATAGACACACACACACACACACACACACACACACACACACACACAAAGCATAAAAGTATTTTGGTATAACTTTAACCAAGCAAGTGAAAGTCTTGTATGAAAAAAACTTCAATTCTCTGAAGAAAGAAATTGAAGAAGATAGAAGATATCAGAAGATGAAAGGTCTCTCATGCTTATGGATCAGTAGGATTAACATAGCAAAAATGACTTACCAAAAGCAATCTACAGATTCAATGCAATTCCCATCAAAATACCAACACAATTTTTTATAGACCTTGAAAGAACAATTCTCAACTTCATATGGAAAAACAAAAAACCCAAAATAGCTAAAACAATCCTGTACAATAAAAGATCTTCTGTAGGTATCTCCATCCCTGATCTCAAGCTGTACTATAGAGTGACAGTAGTAAAAACTGCATGGTACTGGCATAGAAACAGACTGGTGGATCAATGAAATCAAATAGAAGGCCCAGAAATAAACCTACACATCAGAGAGACTGATGCATTAATAACAGACCATGCATGGAGAAGAACTACACCCTCTGCTCAGATGTAGCCCATAGGCAAGCTCAGTCTCCATGTTGGTCCCTGAGTAAGGAGATCAGGGGTTGTCTCTGACATGAACTTTGTTGCCTGCTCTTTGAGCACTTTCCCCTGGCAGTGCTGCCTTTCCAGGCCCTAGAGGAAGAAGATGCAGGAAATACTGATGAGACTTGATTGGCTGGGGTCAGTTTTTGGGGAGGAGGGCTCCCCCTTTCTAAGACTAGGGGAGGGGAATAGAGAGAAGAGGGAAGGAAGGTGGGACTGGGAGGAGATGAGGAAGGGGATTACGATCAGGATGTAAATGGAATAATTTTAAAAATAAATTTAATTTTTAAAAACCTTAAAAAAAGCATGACATTGGAAACATCTATGAATATGGAACTGATTATGCAAATCAGGGAAAATCTATAAGATTGGCTATTTTGAAGACAGTAAATATAGTAAATTGTATCTGAATATGAAAGATATTGTATCTAAATATGAAATATATTGAAGATATAAAAATTTAAGTGATTTATCAAATAAGCTATGTAGATGGATAAAGAGAGAGAAAAAAAAGAAAAAAGAAATCATGATCCCTACCTCTTCCACCTCCACAGATGATTTGCTTGGTGTGCACCAGGGCTCCATAAATCAAAGCCCGGAGATGGGAGTTTGGCTCATCAAGTGCACTTTTGCTATGAGTCCATCACAGAGTACTGCAGTAAGGGAGCTGAAGGAGTGATCTGTGAACTCACCATCTGAGCACTTTCTAAAGACCACAGAAAGGCTGCCCTCAGTCCCCAAAGCCCCTGAGAAGATGCTCTTGGGCTTCAGCAGAAAGCACATTTGCTGTTCCCTAGGGGGGTTGTACTGCTTCACAAGTAACTATATAAAAGTCATTTCTAACAAGTTGTAAGAACATTCAGTCCATAAAACAGTAATTGTTATAATCTAGTGTTATGCATAATTATTCTAAAATATAAATATATATTATAAGAAAATTTCCTACAAGAAAGAACAAGAGCCGTTTTCCAGTTCTGAAGCTGCATCCAATCTCTCTCTAGGAGACTTTAGGTGGCCTCCAGCATGTAGAGAGAAGCCAGTACATTCACTTATGCCATATCTGATCTCTACAGCATATAAACGTGCATGTGTGGAGGGGGTCTGTTAGCACTTTCAAAACATGCTTGTTTCAAAGAAGCTTGACAAATTGTTAAGTTCCCTGGAAAAAGAATAGTCCTTGTAAAGCTAAAGCCTGTCAGCAGAAATGCCTGTTGTTATTCCAGAAGAAGCCAGCCAGGCTGGTGCCCTCAGAACGATGACAAAGCATCTTTGCTTCTCATTGCTGAATCTGAGCTGAAGTACCAGTTGAAGCTTTCAATAAACCTGAGTGAGCCTTTCTCAATGTGTTAAAAATGATGGTGGTTATATATGCACATATGTATACATATATCTATATCTATATCTATATCTATCTATCTATCTATCTATCTATCTATCTATCTATCTATCTATCTATCTATCTATCTATGTATGTATAACCAACATTGATGCAAAGCTTGCATGAAAAGTAGGGACAATTGTGACTATTTTAAAAACTAACATTTTGAAACTTTAAAAAACCAACATGACATCATGTGTTGGACAGCACTTGTGAGCCCCTACCATCTGCTGTCTGTCTGTGTGCACATGGCCTTAATACATTTGCTAATAAACCTCTTACCCAAAAGAAAATTTGCCTCAGTCTTCTCCTTAAACTCCATACTCAAAACTTTTCATAAAGTCAGTCACTGGGCAGATAAAAGAATGAAAAACAGACTTAGTTTCTTTCTTTCTCTTTTTCTCTTTCTCTCTCTTTTTCCTCCTTCCTTCCTCCCTCCCTCCCTCCCTCCCTCCCTCCCTCCCTTCCTTCCTTCCTTCCTTCCTTCCTTCCTTCCTTCCTTCCTTCCTTCCTTCCTTCCTTCCTTCCGTTGCTTTTGTTTTTGTTTTTCAAGACAAGGTCTTTCTGTGTAGCCCTGACCGGCCTGGAACTCATCTCATAGATATTAGATTGCCTCTGCCTCCTGAGCACTGTTATTAAAGGCGTGTGCCACCATCCTCTGTCAGAATTAGTTTCTTAAGAGAAGAAGCTTCAAGGTTTTGTCTATGGGAAAAAAGGTTCCACAATTCATCCCAAGTGGTCACTCTATATCTGTATCTTTAAAGGAGTAATCAGAGGCTCAGAGAGGTCAGAGAGCATATGGGCAGTCATTCAGTACCCTGGTCTTCATTTCTGGCTTTGCTCACAACTGTCTCATGTTTCTGAAGACAGCTGCCCCACTGCTGGGTTTCTTGTTATAAATTTAGTGTGCTGCTGCTCACTAAATTTCCAGGTACAGTCCTCTTGAAGAACCTGCTGATTCCCTAGCTGTGGGGTTTTCTCCCAACAGGGGAACTCAGTCTGTTATCCTGGGGCACACAGTTCTGTCCGGGAAAGTGAGAGGTGCACTCAGCAAGTCTCTGGGCCAGAGGCTCAGTGCTCTGCTCTGGGCCTGGAGAATGTGCACCTAGGTTGGGTTGGCGCCTGGGGGCACTGCTCTGGTCTGGAGGCTGGGTGCCTCACTCTGGACCAGAAGCTGTGTGTCCCTGTCTGGGATGGCAGCTGCAGGCACTGCTCTGGTCCAGACGCTGTGGGTGCAGCCCTCTTGAAGGACCAGGGATTCCCACAGTTTTGGCAGTCTAGCTAGGGATAACTGGTTAATCGTTGGCACAGTATCTGAGGGCTGCTGTAATGGCTCTCTGGCTTTTGTAGGTCTGAGGATGCAGCTGTGAGTCCCAGTGCCCTAGGGGAACTCAATAATGGTGGCTGAGCACAGCGCTCCTGCCTGCATTAGAGCCTAGAGTCTGCCTGAATCCAGGAAGACTTTTGGTGCTGGGTGTTCTAAGCATTAGAGCTGATGATCCCCTCCGCTGGGGGTTTCCTCCTGCCAGAGACACCCAGTCTTTGCTTTGGGGACCGCTGTTCTATCTGGGGTGGCAAGTAGAACCCACAGGCACAGATGCCCGCTTGTGGCTCCGCCTTTCTGGCCATTCGGAGCCTTTGAGGCTGCCTAAACTGGGTAATTTTCCCTAGACCTTTTCGGGGTGGGGGTGTCAGCTGAGTGCTCTGAGATCAGAGCCGTTTCCCTCCCTGTGGGTTTGCACCTGACAATGAAACGCAGTCTCTGGTGCCCTGGTGCCCACAGTTCTATCTGAGGCAGCGAATCACGCGCGCAGGCAGGGCTCCATGCAGGTGCCTGGGTCCCGGCTCTGGCTCCGGACTGGCTCCTGGGGTGCCCGCAGAGCCCGAGTCTTTTCCAGGGTATGTCTGGGTGACCTAAGGTCGGTCCCAATTGTTTCCTGCTCCGTGGGGTTATCTCTCGACTGGGAAATCCAGTCTATGGTGTTGTGGGCCCACAGTTCAGTCTGGGACAGTGACCAGATCACGCTGGCGTGTAGCTCTGGGCTGGCGACCAAGCGCCTGGCGGAAACCAGGATCTCTTCCGCGGTTTAGCCAGGTGAGTTAAAGCTGATTGAATCCCCCACCGTGGGGTATCCTCTCACCTGTGAAACACAATCACTTGTGTTTTATGGCCGCGAGTTCTGATTGCTGGTCACTGTGACAATCCTGCTGTGCTGCTTCTCAGAATGAGAGTCCTCCTGGCGCCGCCATCTTGCCCCACCCCCTCATGTTTCTGTAGAAGAGGTCACAGACTGTGATAAACCTGCATGGAAAGGACCCCAGCAATATTGCAGTGAAACTTCAAAGTGAATTTTCCAAGTTTAAACATTTGTGTCTAAGCCAAAAAGAATCGAGTGGTATGCTAATACATAGGAAAATGCCATTGTCCTTTGATAAGAGCATTAACACAGCACACTGTGAAGGGAGAACAGACCTTGATTTTCTTTTAAGGTTCTAGAAAAAAAGTTCTTTCCTCTCCTTCTCTCACATATTGCAAGGAGACCACAGGCCTACTTCCTCAGGCATGGAAAGCAGCTCTTTCTCTCAGCCATTAAGGGAGTTGGTGACACTGTGTCTTTAAATGCTGTGACTCTAGGACTGATGTAAGCTGTGCCTTGCTATGTAGCTGATTAACCAGACAAACGACTTGGATGATGGAACTTCTGGTTAACGTACAACAACTTTTGATCCTGAGTCCTGAAAGAATAGCACGTCACCAGTATGCTCTGCCACTTATTTAAGATCACACTTACACACATCTATATATATACGCATCAAAATGGAGAAATGCAGTCATAAGGAAGAGTACATTCCTCTCATTTGTAGGAAAATAGATGAAACTGGAGATCAATTGCATGTTTGTTCCAGGTGACCAGAGGAGTATCTGCTTTTTGCCAGATGTGAAACACAGAGACAGAGAGGGAAAAAAATGAAGGTGTAAAAGGAACTGCTATGGAAGGCAAAGGAGGGCATGAGGAGAGAGGAGGAGAAGGTGTGGGAGAATCCACATGACTAACAGGAATACAGGCATGCTTGGAAGTGTCAGAGTAAAACCCACTGGTCTGTGCAATTAACATTGTACTAATAAATAAAATAAAATAAAAAATAAATTTAAAAATACAGTATTTTATAAACAAAACAAAAAGAAAATCAGTTATTAATGGAGGCAGGTAGAGGAATGTAGATTTGAAACGTTGAAACCAGTTCCATCTCTATTCCAGGTAGAAGATGTTAAAATCATCTGCTGTCCTAGTTTCCCATGAACCATAGCAGCATCAGAGATTGTGGGACCAGTGCCTCTACTCCTCTGTAGCCTGGCTTGGAGCCTGTTGCCAAAGAAACATGGCTGATTTGTGGATGGAACTCAGCCATGAGAATATCCTGTATTGAAAGTACCAATGAAAGCTTTAGAGTGTGAATATCTCCATGTCCTTGCTTTTCTGTTTGCTCCACTTCTTAACCTGGATGGCAGTATATCCAGAAGGTGGGAAAGGCATTCATTCCTCACTGAGAACTTATGTCCATTTCATAAGGTGCTCACACGGCTCAAGTCTTCCCTGACTTCTCTTTTCCACCCTCACCCAGATAGGGTCTTTTTCCTTAGCTCCACAATACACTGTATTTCATCAGTCCCAGACTTAACTCCTTTTGGGAGTGGTCTAACTAGTGTGCAGTAGTTGCTAATCCTGCTTGTCAGCTTGATGTGGAATCCACTAAGAGATATGTCTCAGGGGGAGATCCTCATAGATGTTTTGTGGATTTCTTAACTGAAAGGGAAAGACTGATCCCAAGCATGGGTGCCACTTCCCAGCAGCAGCTCAGATATGAAGTCTGAGGAGAAAAGATACTGTGTTTGTGTGCCTGCCTTTGCTTCCTGCTGGTGAGTGCATGTTCCTGTTGCTGTCAATGGAACCCATTTTTTTTTCCAAATTGCTACACAGATCAAAGACCTATGCATCTCTAGGAATCCTCCAGTCCTTCAGTACCAGATGGGGACTGCTGAGGCACAGAACCTCATGGGTTGAACAGTTACTGGTTCTCCATCTCTCCAGTGTCTTTCCAGAGTCTCTTCAGCCTGGGTCACCTGAGGTGACCCAGTTCTGTTGGTGACCCAGTTCTGATAGGTGACTATCAGTTCTGTTCCTCTGTGGAAACTTGCTTATACATCATGCAGTTATCTCCTGTTCTAGGGTGTAAGTTTAATGGCAAGAGCTGAGCATTGTCCATAGTGGATCCATTGCCTCAGGACAGTGTTTATTGTATGCTTCTTAACAGTTTCTGAATGAGAAAAGATTGTTATTATTATTGTTATTGTTATTATTATTGTTATTAGTCTTTTTTTCATGGACTTGGGCCACCATCCCCAGAGGCAAGACCCAAAGGGCAGTATGAAGACACAGGGCTTGGCTTTTTGTTTCTTGCCACAGTCCCACTTGATCTACTAACTAGCAACATGCAGAAAACTGTCTACAGTCTATTCTCAGAGCGCCTCGCTGCAGGCACAAATGTCATCTGGTTTTTAGCCTCACAGACTCATGGTACATTGAAAAGAAACTTAAGAAACTCAGCTGCTTTTCCATGTGTCAAAACCTCTTACAAATAATATTTGATAAGAAACTAGCAGGGAACATGGGTTGGGGGTCCCCAGAGCACAAGTGGTTGGAATTCATGAAATGGTACAGGACACATAGGGTATGCCTATTAGCTATGCCTGGGATGCACCTGACACTACAGACAGGTTATCAAAATCTATGGAGCACCCCACACCTATCCCACACATCCCAGTGTCTGTGGCCAGCTTCAGTGACAGGGCCACAACTTTTCAGAGGTCATCTTGAATATTACAGAGCTCTAGTGGCATCTATCTGTTTCTTCCAGATCACTGCACAAAGCATTCGGTATGAGCCCCTTTGGTACTTGTTCCTGGCCCTGGCCAGGATACTGTCAGAAATAGGGAAGGGGGTCAGGTATGGCCAGAGGAGTGAGGGCATGAAGATGAAGCTGTGAGCTGAGTGATGAAATGGAATGGGCTCAGAGAAGAGCCAAGAAACTGAGACGCTATCTTGCAGGGAGGCAGTCCTAGCTTTGCTGATGTGATACATTCTGTTGTCATTGTTCCTTCCTGGTGATCCCTTCTCATTCCATCTAGCCTGTATTCTCTGGCATTAGGCATTGCATGATAAATCCACTTTCTAACTTTTCCCCAGAAGGTCATCTAGCTTATGCTTGCATTCTCCCACTGGCAAGATGCTCATTCCTTTCCAAAGCAACCCATCCCATCTTTAAAGAAGAAAATTCTAGAGCTGGGAAACTTGCTCACGTGGAGAAGTCTAAGTTTCTGCAACTCTGACCATGTGTCTTGATGTCTGTTTAGCTCTAACGGACTCCTCCTCGGCAGACCCTGACTTTGCTGGCAATCTGACAACTTTTGTCCTTTCTGCTCTTTAACTGATTTCCAAATTCTTAGAATTCACTTTAGCTTGTCTAAAAATCTTCCCAAACAGTAGCAGCCCAAACTGACTACTACTAGTGGAGAAATCAGTGTCCCTAAGATAGTCCACATGATTATTTTAAAATTACAGTGTTTGAAAGAGAAAATGAAGGAGTTGGGAAGTGGGGGCAGAGGCTCAGAGTAGAATTTCAGGATTTCAGCTACAAAGCTATTTACTTTTGGCAGAAACTTTAGCAACAAATATGTCTTTGTAAGTTTATTCTTATTTTGTGACCTAGCACATGATGTTTATTATTTTTTTTTTTTATCAAACTGAGTAGTTGGGGTATGTGTGTGTGAAAACGAGCAGATCTTGGAAAGCCTAAATAAAACTCAACAAGTGTCACAGTCAGAAAAGTCAAAGGCAGCACAGAATTCAAAAGTCAGTGTTGGCTCCTGACCAGTGCCTGTGGTCCTGGGCTGTTGGCTACACAAGAGCCTCCTCTTAGACCTGACCACACAATTAGCTGATAAATCACATAGAGAAAAAGAGCTTGGTAAGAACTTACTTCTTTTATTCAGTTCATGGTGGTGGTGGTGGTGGTGTGTGTGTGTGTGTGGAGGGGGTTGTTCTGTACCTAAGATTTGAACATAAAGAGACACAGAAACAATCGTGTCCCCCATACTGTATCATGCTCCTGCAGAAGCACACACGACATGTCATTGCATAGGTATCAACTTCAAGATACACCTCTGTCTGCTGAGACTACAATGCTGCCAAATGGCCTTCACCTACACACCATCTTTAGATTGCCCTTTCCACATGTGATAACACATCAGTACCCTTGTAAGCCTCCAAGCAACAGAAACACATGCTGTCAAATGATGCAAATGTTGGAAGTTATTCCTGTGTAACTGAAGCTCAACATGGTGAAGTTCAGGGAATCTCTGCTGTAGCCTGAAAGAGGAAGGCTTTCCCTGGTTCCTGAGGGTCCTAAGAGGCTGCTCAGCTAGCTGCACATGCATTCTCTCTGCTAGTTTTAAAACAGTTTGGAGGGAGCTCTTCCTCTGCTGTGCCCATACTTGGGAAGGGATGAGTGTTGAATCTTGGGTTCCACACAGGCTGGACTCAGCATTTCTAAGATCAAGGCTTGCAGAGGTGATTGTGGTGGGAGAGTTGGGCGGGGGAGTTAGGAGCGGAGCACGATCTTTCCTTTGGCTGGCTGGGGAGAGCGCTGCTCTCTTCCTGCAACTCCTGGTCCTTGTTTTTTCCTGGTCCTTGTTTTTTTTCTGAGCAATGACCATTCCCAGAGCCAAGAAGCCATAGCCGTAAAGATGAAAACTCTCCAAAATTAAGTGTTGCTTTAATCTTTTCAGCCAGCCTAACACTCCCCCACCCCACTCAACCCCAAGAGCTAAAAGATCTGCTCTGCTCTCTGTTTGGACTTGAAAAAGAAAACTCAGTGGCTCCCTCCACATTCTTCTCATGGGACAAAGAGCAGGGACTGGAGGGAGGATTCATTTCAAAGTGAAAGATGGAGCCTTTAACGGGTGTCACTTCATCTGTGACGGCATGGGGTAGACTCTTTAATGTTTGCTGGATTCTGATCTGAGATAGGATGTCAGCCAGGGAATAGGAAGTGGGGATCGTGAGAACCAAGCGAGGGGGGCTTCTTGCCCACTCTTGTGATGATAGCTCCTTCAGGCTCATCGTGGGAGTGATGAAAGCTGCCCTTGGGCTTTGAAGGTGGCCCTCGCAGTGTCTCACAGAAGACAGAAAAGCAGGGAGAAGTGAATAACCTGGTTCTGACCCATTAGGGCCCCCTAAACTGGACTCAAGTTTGTGACCCAGAATCTTGTGGATCAGTATCGGTGTCTTTCCTTAGATTTTTTTTTTTTTTTTTTTTACCAAGACTGTTTGGACAGAAGTAGCCCAAGCTTTAGAGCTCTTTCATCTAAAAAACCAAGTGTTCAGTCTTAGAACTCTACATCATTCCCAGGGAGGCTATGATTTTTAGCTTGCTTCATTCATTCATTCATTCATTCATTCATTCATTCATTCATGCCCTGGTGGATTCGTTTCTTTTCTACTGTGCTTCTATTTTACTCACTGCTCTATTTTTTTTCTAATTAGCAAATAATTTCCCACATACTCCCATTGTTTAATATGACTTCCTGCACACAGAGCTGTAAGGTAGAATTTGGACAGAAGTTGCCTTTGGGTTCAAGTCATTTGTTGAAATAACAATTACTCAGCTGAGCATGGTGTTGTTACCTATAATCCCAACTCTGTGAAAACTGAGGCAGGAAGATCACAATTTCAAAGCCTCCCTAGGCTCCACAGGGAGCTGCAGTCCAGTGTGGACTACAAAGTATAACTCTCAAAATGAATGAATGAAGAAAATATTGTTTGTGAAAGTGTGCCACACAAAGTTATTGCCCTCCACTTATATGGAAATTAACTTAAAATTTAGTTTTAATCAATTTCTGAAAAGGGGAACAAATTTAGGTGAAATAGGAGGATTCCAGCCCAGACTGGAGGCAGAAAAGTGGGCCCTAAATGTCAGGGTGGCCCTCAGAGCTGGGGTTCCAGGCAAACCTAGAAGCTAGAAAGCTACATGTTGCTCTGTGTGTGTTTCTGCGGCCAGTTACTCTGCCTTAGCTAATGGCAGAGGTTCCTTTTTCTGCCCTTATTTCAAAATCTGAGAGGATAATATCATCTGCAAAAACTCAGGGGCCTCATTTCTAGACAGAAAAATCCCTATCATTATCTTCTTAAATTATTTCCTCTAAGTTCCACTCAAGTGAAACCGCTAAGCTCTCACTGATCTGGTTCCCACTGACACATGGTAGTGGTCCCTCACAGAGGGACACTCAAGACCCCAGTGTTTGACAGAGAGAAGAAATTCCATTTGAGTGCACTGTAAAGAATATGGAAGCCTCAAGATTCTAAGAGGAAGCCGGAGAGTGTGCCCACACCCTTTGCCAAAAAATAGCTGTACCCTGCCCTCTGGGGTGGCGCCAGGTTGCAACAGGTTAACTTGGAAACCACTAAGCACAAACCAGCAGGTTTTGAGAACAACATAAAGGCAGATTCAGGGACACTGGTGCACATCTAGTCTTTTAATGTCAGTGATGAATAGCATCTCTAGTTTCCCGAACAGCTTGTACATTTTCACTTCTACATCCATGAGTCTTCTATGGGACATGGACTAGAAGGTCCACCTAATAGATTAAAAAAAGAAAACAACAACAACAACAACAAAAAACTGAGGCTCTGCTGTCAAAGTCACAATAGGCTCACATGGCCAGAACATCCAGGGAGAGGCCCACACTGTAGCTCTCGGGAAATTCTGCCCAATTCCACATTATCTGAACGCTCTCCTCAATTCTCACTTACCCACACTTGTTCATGTCATCTCACAAACAACACAGCAAAGGGCCTTTCTCCTAAGCCCAGAATGTCACAGATGTTAGTCTCATATTCTACTGGTGGTCCAAGGAAGGAAGAAGCAGTGGTCGTCAAGACAGGAAAAGGGAATGCCAAGCACTGGGCAGGGAACCACAAGAGAAGCCCAGAGATAAGGTGTCTGGATGTCACCAAACTGCCCCAATGTTAACAAGAGCTAGCTGCTCTACTACCCAATTCATTCTTTTCTTTTCTTCCTTCCACAGTGTTCTGCACCATGCCAGGCCCTCAGTGCATTCTGGGGAAGTCAGAGAATACCCAAAGAAGGTGAGCTGAACCTGCTAGTTTAGAAAGCTAACACCAGATATCCAGCTGCATGGACACCATAGGGTAGACACTAGGACTAGCCTTGGTGACCTCTGTGTAGGTTTAAAATGAGAAGTGGCAGTCCTGGGAGCATGCTTTTTCCTCATGGTAGCTTTTGATGTCTGTCTGCTCTGTAGCATGCATGTTAGTATGATAATATGATGGGCTTGAGTCTTTGCCCAGTTGTGAATAACTTGCGCTTCTTTTCTGCTTTAAATATTTACTTTTCTTTGTGTATATGCATGTATGCAGGCACCCAAGGAGGCCAGAAGAGGACACTAGATCTCTTGGAGCGGAAATTACAGTAGGTTCAGTTTCCTGACAATAGAACTGGGAATAGAACTCTGGTCTTCTGTAAGAGCAGGAAGCTTTCTTAACAGCTGAGCCACCCCTCCAGCCCCAGCTTGTAGCTGCTTGCATTTGAGGGGAAATGTGTACTCAGGCTTTCACTCTGTCACTCTACCTAAACTTTTGGGGGTTGAGTTGTCTCCTCTCCTGTTCATGCTTCACAATCAAAATTCATCTTAGCTGAGTGTGATGGTGCACAACCATCATCCTAGAACTTGGGAGACTGAGGGAGGAGGACCAGCCTAGGCAGCATAGAGAGGCCCTATCTCAGAAAGTAAACTAAACTAATAAAATATGACAAAACGAATAGCCACAAGCACACAGGGTAAGAAGGTCCCAGGAGGAAGAACAAACCCCAGAGAAGGGAATCTGGAGGGTTCTCAGCTTGTCAAATGTTTTTATTTTGACTTTTTTTCAGACTTCAAGAAGCTTGAGAGTTTGTTTTTACAAGATTCTTCACCATTGTTTGTATACTAAGTCTCTTTGAAATATGTTCTGTGATAAAAATCTAAAAATCTACACTGTAATCAAAGTTAGATAGATATTTGCAAATAAGCTGTAATGTAAAACCAGACATAACCACATTGCTCACAGTCTTTCCCAGAGCAGGGCTGTGTGGTAGCTTTTTGCCAGTCATGGGGAGAAGTTTCCATTTGCTATTTTTCTTCCTAAATACATTGGCACAGAGGAGTTATCATATGTTACAAGTAAGTACATGCGCTTTGTTCTGCATTTTCTTCCAAAGTTATATTCTTAGATTTCAAAGTGGTAAGGACTCCATCTCACTTAATTCCTTCCATGTTCTCTTAGTTTTGACCATATGTACAACCTTGGTTTATTTATTCTGCTTTGTTTCCAAGAAAGCAAGACAAAATCTCACAACCAGATTGGTACCCTGTGAAAGTCAGATCTGTCTCACATTAAAAATCATATCTCTGGGCTAACTGAAACAAAGAAGAGCAATTGAAGCTTCTAGAGACAAGGTAGGCATGCGGCTGCATAATCTACTCCTGCTATGGGATGTCTTTCCAGGTTAAGCAGGCAAGAACTTCTCCAGAGCTGAAACTGGCTGTCTTCACAGAGGACAGTGAGAGGCTCCCCCACTCACTCTATGGAGCTTTTTTGTACCCATGCCTAAGATCAGCCTGTGCTCAAGGGCCTGATTACAAAGAGCTTTCTTGGCACTGAAGAGCATAGGGAGAATGTGCTGCTGGTGAAACTTGGGATGAGGTGCAGCAGGAGGAGTCAGAGGGACTGCCTCTGACATAATCTGATTGGCCTGCTCTTTGATCACCTCCCCCTCAGGGGGGAGCAGCCTTACCAGGCCACAGAAGATGACAATGCAGCCACTTCTGATGAGAACTGATAGTCTAAGATCAGAAAGAAGGAGAGGAAAACCTCCCCTATCAGTGGACTTGGGGAGGGGCATGCATGCAGAAAGGGGAGGAAGGGTGAGATCGGGAGGGGAGGAGGGAGGGGCTTATGGGGGGATACAAAATTAATAAAGTGTAATTAATAATAATAATAAATATTGAAAAAATATTAAGATTGTATACAAAATAAAAATAAATAAAAAAGATCATATAAATAAAGGATAAAAAAATGAAGAAGAAAGAAAGATTTGTTGTAACAAATACCATAGACTGAGTGGCTTAGCAACAGAAAGTTCTCAAAGCTGGAAGTCAGAGATCAGACTCTTCAGATTCTTGATAAAAGGTGGTGGGGAAGCAGGGGCAGTGAGAATGATGAGAGGAGAGAGAGAGAATAAAAGCATGAATCTTACATGCAAGCACTCCATTCTTCTAACACAGTTTAACCGTTTTTACTTCCCAAGGCCTCATTGCCAGAGTCTGTGATAATAGGAAATAATGCATGCATTTCAGAGCAGTGACACAGCCATTCAGCCCATAGTAATACAATAACTATATCACTATCTGCCAGCCAAACTTCAACAGTCCCCAAGAAAGCAAAGACCAAGACATCTTCTATGTAGACTGTCCACATGCAGATAACCAGGAGGGGCTGCACAGATAACCACAGAGGTGCCGGGAGCTGTAGGCTATCCCATGAGTTCTGTGCCTTCTGTAGATAGACCTTGAAATAAGGAACATGCTACTTCTTGCCCACAGAGAAAGATGTCATGCTCAACCTTTCCTCACTTTCAGTCAGTTCTATGTCACCTATGTGTGTATTCTTGCCTTATCTAAGTATAGTCTACACTGTGTCTAGTTAATACTATGTTGAACCTATGAACATAGTATAGAAACAAGTGCTCCAATATGACAGTCGTTAATTCTGGAGAATAGTTGGGGTAACATATATAACTGTAGCTCTTACCTATCATTAAAGAAGCTACTCTTTACATCAGATAAAGACCATGACAGCAAGCCACAACTGGACACATGCAGAGACCAGTGAATTGGATGCTCGGGAGCCCAGTCCCAGTGGCTATATCCACATCACAGCTCCTGTATCTATGGCTCAGGGAGCATCTTGGAAGAGGGGATGGGAAGAGTGTAAGAGATAGAGTATTAGGAAGTGTGCTGTGAAACAGTTTCTAAAAAGATGGCTGCACAGAGGACATCTGAACAATGACATTATAGATGTGCTAATGTGGAAGAGGGGGAAATCTCACAGGCTCCCCACCCTTAGGCAAAGAATTACAGGCAACTATTGACTGCTAAGAGAGGGAGAATTAGTCTTTCCTTGGGATGGCTCAAGGTTATCTAATGCAAAATGCTCAGCCTTGAAACTATATACACACAAAAACTAAAAGCAGACTCAGTAAGCTGTAGTTATACATTTATAAGTATATACTTATACATATCTTTTTCTTTGATTATTATATATATATATACATTTCTACACATATATTTATGTATATACATATACATGTATATACTGTTTTATTATATATACATATGTATATATTATTATATATTATATATTTTTATTATATATACATATATAATAAAATATATATGTATAGATAATATATTATAATATATAATATATATTATTATATATACATATGTATATATAATATTTTATTATTATATATACAAATATAAAATTATCAAAGAAAAAGAGGCTATCAACTTGAGAATGAGGTGGAGACCATGGAAGGAGTTGGAGGGAAGGAATGTGGAAGAGGCTAGAGGGAAAAAAAAGAAGTAGGAAAGTGATATTTTAATTAAAGACATTAAAAATAATTGGGGTATAATTACTTTAAATAAGTCTTCTATTTTTCATAATTGTTTCTTTTTATAAACTAATTGAATTTTTAAAATAAGTTGGGGGCAGCAAGGAGCTTAGCAGGTAAAAGCACTTGCTGTCAAGCCTAAGTTTGTTTCCTCAAACCCCCATGGGCATTTACTATATCACATGTACTCACACATGCACACACACACACACACACACACACACACACACACACACACGCACGCAACAATAAATAAATAAATAAATAGATAGATAGATAAATAAATAAATAAATGTGGAAATGTCTTAATAAATTGGTTTTCTTCATACACAAACCTTTTAAAATAAAATAAAACAAACCTTTTAAGGGTCTGGGCACAGCAGATGCCAGAGAGCTATTGCTCTTTATGGCCCAATTAACTAAAATTTATACTTGAGTCAGGGGAATTGAGTTTCACTGACACACCCCCACCTCCTAAAGCCAAGTGCTCAAGGTTGTGTCTGTGAGGCTGCCTGGCTGGACTGCAGATGCTGGGTGGGTGCGGGGAGAGGGTTGGGGAGACTCCTCAGGTGTGCTGAGTATTTGCTTTTCTTAATTCAAATGGTTTAGTCCTCATCACTTTACTGTCTGTGTGGTGCCCCTCACAGTCTTGCTTTGTCTCATCCCTACAACAAGCTTGGGCTGTTAATGATGACTGGATGTTGTATTTGGATCTTAAATGTCCCCCAAGGCTCATATAATCAAGGTTTGGTTCTTAGCCAGTGGATCTGTTGGGAAGTAGTGGAACTTTCAGGAGGTTGGCCTAGCAATTGGAAGTTACTAGGAATTGCCTAGGAATTGGAAGTCACTGGGGAAGGGGATCATCCTTAAGGAGAATATTAGACTCTTTGGCCTTTGTTTTCTCTCTGTCTGCTTCTCAGCTCTATGAATGGATCAGCCTCCTCTGCCATGTGCTCCCACCATGTTGTACACAGGTCCAAAGCAACAAGGCCAAGCAGACAAGCACTGAAGCCAGGAGCCAGAACTAGCTGTCCCTCTTCCCAGTTGGTTCTGTCAGGTGTCTGTCACAGCAACAGAAAGCCAACAGCACATTATCACCCATTTTTAGGATTCATGTTTTCCTCCATTGTGCACTGAGGATGCCAGCTCCTCACAAGAACATCTTGACCCTCAGGACAATCTAGAACTCGTGTTCTCTTCCACACTTAACAACATCTAAGACTGAGGACACATGCCCTTCCTCAGCTTGGAATATGTCCATAGCAGAGGAAGGCTGGGAAAAGCTGATCCTAGGTGACAGCATATCCCACCAACAAGTGCCAACAGGATGGTGGCTCATCTGTCATCCCCGCATTTTGCTAAGTGACATGAGAAGTTTTAAGAAACTACAACAGTGTCTTTACCAAAACAAGAGCTTCCTGTCTCCTTGTAAATTCAAAGCTGTAAAGATCTAGGTTCAGATTTTAACCTATAAATATTTTATATAAATGAGGTGGGGATATTGTGGTAAGGTCATCAGGGCCTGTACAAGAAACTGGGCAACACAACAAGGTGTTTGCATGACCTCCAGTGCCCAGGGCCTAGGCTGCAGTCTGTGGCAGTCAGGGCTGACCTTCTGAGCTGGGGTCAGCCTTCTTTTCCAGAGGAGTGAAGCAAGGAGGGGGAGGAATGGACACAGCAGGCTCTCATCAAACAGGTCCATCTTTCCAGAAGAGGGTGGGTATGTCACATATTCAAGGCACTGAAAAGCCAAGTCCATAGCTCTTGTAGAATGCCTGAGAAAGCCTGGCCTTCAGGTGTTGGGGTGTATGATATGAAAGAGGCCCCTAGCTGGGGTTGGTGGGAGTCAAGGTTGAGGTCTCAGCTTTTCTGCTAACTGTTCTTAAATGTTGTTGATTTATCAACCTTTCCAGATTGTGGTCTCTTGACCAGTGAAAGCGAGGTTAAGCAAAATGATCTCTGAGTTTTCTTTCAGCTTTAATTCCTTGTTATTCTAACTAATCAGTGAGGCAAGCAGTTAATCGGTCAGGGTCAAAGATGGTCTGCCTCTTCATGACAGTGGCTTCCTCAACTCCACAAGTTAAACATGTTCTATAGCTACAAATGCATGTGCATGTTGGCAGAGCTGATTTTCAGACCTATTCCTATTTTTTCCAGTCCAGTGCCTTCAGGGTTTGCACACACCGTGGTTCTGGTACACACTGGAAGGTGACTACCCCACGCTGAGAGCACGAGGAATGAGTCTTACTTTTTCTGTTATTCAAAGGCCAAAGGCCATTTTGCCTGACATTAAACACAGTCAAAGAGAGAGACTCAGCCACAGAGAGGCGCTTGTCCATGGGGTTGCTCCCCTGGACAGCATGGAGCCCTGAGCTCTCGCTTCAGTGCCTGGACTGAATGCTCTATGTTCAGGCTAGTTACTTGGAACCAACTTTTATTTTTGCCCTCTCAGCCCCAATGAGAAATGTAGGGAGCATTTATTAGTCATAGGCACAAGGGCTCTGGGCGGGTCAGCCAGAAGTCAAAACCTGAGGGAGCTGGTGCAGGTAAGGCCCATGCAGTACCCTGGACCCAGTATTAATTAGAAACACTGGTGTCCTTGACAGAGCCAGCTTGTATAAGCTGTGGAGGCCTGTGTTCACTTCATAAAGATGTTTTATATGGTATTCCTGGCAACAGCTGGGCACTTTAAAAGAAAAATAAAAGAAACATTATTGGTAGGTTGGTGGGGGGAGGTTGCCTTCTCTGCCACTCAGGTGTCCAGACACTCTCCTTTCTGTGAGACTGGGGATGGTTGCATTGAAAGGGTTAGACTAACTTTGTAACCTATATATTCTTCTAAAGCCTATAGTTTTGAGTTTTAGGTTCAGGTTAAGCTAAAGCCTCTTAGTACCTTTCCAGAGAATGGAAAAATGTGACCCTATCTATGAGGACAGATAGAAAAAAAGGCAAGCAAGCAATGACCTTCACTCAGCAAAAAGAAAAACTCCTGTCTTTGAGATAGCATTTCTTAGCAACAAACCTAGACTTCTTCTGAGTAGCTTTTGACCTCCAGCCAAAAGTCTGTAGCCCCTAATCTTCAAGGATGAGCTAACCACCCCCACCTTCAATTGCAGCTACATCCACACTTGGCAGGACTGGCCAAGCTTGAGCACCTAAGACTAACCAATTATCTTACTTTATAGCTTCCTGGTCCAATCCTAAATTGCCAAGACTGCAACTTCAAATCTCCCGCAATTTTTCTTTTAAAAACCTAAAGGCCTTTGTCTCCGGGTGCCACTCTTTGCTGACCGGCAGGGGTGACCCCATTGCGCAATGGTTAATAAACCTCTTGCTTTTACAACGAGTCTTGGTCTGGGGGAGTTTCTGGAAAGGGCGCGATCTTGAACTCCTGAGCTGTGAGACCCCAGGTCTTACAGCATGAGCTGCTTCTGCCTTGAAGAGGCTTCAGAGAAGTGTGCTAGCCTTTCCGAAAGCTGGCCTGCTGAGCTGGAAAGTGGAGACAATAATACTTGTCCCCTTCCTTTCACTTGGAGTTACTTAAATAAAGCAGAGACTCTCTGCATTAGGCCAGTGAACACACGGGGTTCCTTGCTCTTCTAATTCTTAGGTTGGAAATTCAGGGTAACAATCCCAAGGCCAAGCAGTGATTGCTAAACTCCCTGGGGAATATTAGTGATGTCTGGTGAACAGAAGGCAGAGAAACTTCTCCCTTCTACAGTACTGTGGAACTGTACAGCCCAACATCAGTAGCATGGAGTCTGGGGAATCCTAGGTTGCATGCATGCTGGTATCCTACAAATGAAGCATCTTTGAGCTCAGTTTCCAACCAACATTAGCTATTTGGAAGGAAACTTGAAATAATAAGCCAGGAAGGAAAGGGAGAAAAAAGGCAATTGTCATTGACTTCATGTCAAAGACTTCATGTCAAAGACTTCATGTCATTCATGTCATGAAGTCATGAAGTTATCCAAAGCTTCTGTCTTCCAGCTTCAACTCAGAATCTGCAAAGTTCTCTAGGAGGCAAGACTATCAGCTTGTTTAAGAGAGAAGCTGCTCTAAAGATGTAGGAAGCATATTGAAAAGCCACTGAAAAGTGAGGGGCAGACACAGAACACTGGGGTCTCAAAGAAACAGAAACTGGAAAAGGAGCTATCCCACCAGGCCTGAAGGCACAAAGTGACAGTGCTCTTCAGTGGCAAAGTCTGTTTCTGTCTTACTGCTTGCTTCCTGACAATCGGAGACACTGGAGAGACAACTGAAGAAAAGGCACATCTTCCCCCAGTCCTGTCCCTGCTAAGTCCCCCAAAGCTGTGGCTCTGCCTGGCTGTGGCAGCCTGTTCTTGTGACAGGGGTCCATGCTAGTTTGTTTATCTGTTTGTCTGTTTGTTTACTTGTTCTTTTCTCTGTTCTCACACCCATATAAGTGGCCTGTTTGCATTCCCAGAAGTTGGTAGCCTCGTCTCAGAGTCAGAATTTCAGTGTGTGGAGTCTTAAGTCTTAAGTCTTAATAATTCCAATAATTTGTGCCCTCAGCCCTCAGCCCTCAGCCCTTAGAGGACGGTTCCTTTATTCCACTTTCTGTTTTTCTATGGCCTCAGTGTTCTGAATCTGTCCCTTCATTCCTTATACATACCTAATGCCATTTCAATATTCTTAGTGAGTTTTTGGAGCAATTTTCCTCTGAAATAAACTGACACTTGTGACTACTAGCTAGACCCTTACTGGTGCAGAAAGAGTGGCAGCATCCTTTACAGGGCAGAGAAAACTAGCCTGTGCATGGAGTCTTACACAGAAGCTTCCTTGGTCTTGGCTGGGTATGAGAGTTTTGCTTGTTTTTTCCTTTTCAGTTTGCAAAGAACATCCTAATGAGGAAGTTGACAAAACAGGCTCTGAGGGATAGAGACACCAACAGACAGGGAAACAGAAAGCTTGTAAGTTCTTGAATCAAGAGTGTTCCCCTTGGTCTGCTCTGCCTGATCTACTCTCATCTGGACTTGATGAATCAACAGGGTGGGGAACCTGAGCTTCCTTCCAAAGAGTGTATCCATCTCCAATCATCAATAGCTTTGGTATCTTCCCTCTTTGGGGCAAGTGTGTTGGAAAGCAGGTTTGTGCAGAATAGGAATGCTTCTGTAAAACAAACAAGTAAAACAAAAGACAAAACAGAGTCAGTAGTAACAAAGAATCTGTCAACTAGAAATGCTGGAACTCTGAGACAGATCACTAAGTTTATGGGGAGAAACTCTGAGATACCTATCTCTATTTTCAACAAGGTAAATATTTAAAAATATACATACTGTTGTCTATAGTTCTCTGTTCCAGCTGGAAACAGTAGTTTCAAAACAGTTTAAACTACAATTTGGGAATGGTGAAGAAATTCGAAGAAAAAGGCACATTGCTCCACTGTTTGAAAGCTACTGCTTTCCAGTAGGACTATGGGAAGTTATGCCACTGAGGGATGGAAAGTGAATGTGTGTCTGTTCCTTGAAGCCTGAGCTAGCCTGAAATGGAAGCTGTCACCTGCCCGTTTTCTGTTCTATGACAAACAGCCACCAGGGACAACACCACTCAGGGTCCCAGAGCTAGTTTCCCTCTCCTTCCTTGGACAGCTTTCTCTGCACCCAATGTGTTTTCTTTGATTTCTCAAGGATAAGGGGACCTTTTCCTAAGAGAGCTCCTGGAAAATTCTAGCTACATAGTATGTGTCTCACATAGATGCCAAAACACTCCAACACCCCAAAGTAGCTTTGTAGTCAGCCTCTCAGAAGAGGGAGAGAGAAGGAAGGGTAAGGGAGGGAGGTTTGTATTTACGTGAGAGTGCACATTGCCATCTTGTTCTGTTTAAGCTGGTGTGGGTTTTCTCTCTTCGCTCTCCTTCTCTTTCCCAGAGCACTATCCTGCCTTTTTTTAGAACCCTCAGAGTCATGTTGTTTGTACCCACATCACATCTGCAGGTGAGAGGCTCCTCTTGTTGCCCAGATGTTGTTTGGTTAAGGAGATGGTCTCTCTTGGCATTGAGTGCTCCTTTCTCATCTCTCTGAACCAAATCCAATTGTCCAGGGGAAACCTTCTGCCTTGCACACCTCTTTTGCTTCTTGGAAGCCAGAAAACATAAACTATGGTAGAATAGAGACAGAAGTAACCAGGGAAACCACACTTCTATCAACTTCTGCTCAAGGCAGATGGCAGCACAATCCTGTGTCCTCCTGCTGCTGTAGTACAATCTGGAGTGTCTCTGAGACCCATATGTGTCCTACTGCTGTGATGAAACTGACTTACCCATGAGGTTAGAGTATTTAGAATGCATGTTAGAACCCCAAGGTGATAATTTTGGAGGTATGACCTTGGGGAGCTCATTCAGTCACAAGGGGGGGAACCCTCTCATGTGGGGTTGGTGACCATATAAAAAAAGACTCCAATTTGCTCCTGCACCCCTTTCAACTGTTTGAGAACAAAAAGACACTGTCTATAAGCTAGAACATTGTCCTTGGGCAGCATTGATTCTGGTCCACTGATCTAGGAAGTCTCATCTTCCAGATCAGTGTGATACACACTGTTTAAGGCACTAGTAAATGGTGCTTGATTATTACAGACCAATAAAGTAGTACTGAGAATTCCAATGGACTCTGTATCCTGGGATGCTGGGAACACGGTTCTTCCTGTAACACCTCTGCTTAGCAACTATTGGTACTTCTGCTCTCCATTAACAACTTGGAACTTGCAATTAAATTTCTGCCAGTCTGTGGCCAATCAAGCAGTTACTGCAAAACTGGAAATCTCCTCTCAGACTTCTGGTTTCAGTTCTTGCATTTCCACACCAAGGATGGGGACTGATGTGTGGTGGCTTCATGGGTGCTCCACTTGTTTCTCCTGAGACCAGATGCTTAGCCACACTCCAAACAGAAAGACATTGTGCCCTCTCCCTTCACTCCAGGCTCTTCCAGTTTCCAAGACCTCTCTGTCAACACAGGCTCCCAGAACAAGTTAAACAAACAAAATGACACCATGGTGCAATTGTCTTAATGATACTTGAAAAGGGTGTGTGTGAGAAATGTATGCCTTTTTTGTGTGTGAGAGTAGAAGGTAAGGCAGTAAACTTGTAGCTGTGTGCTCCAGACATCTACATTTTAATGATAATATAATGTTATTAGCACACTCAAAACAATTATTTACACTGTACTGGGGGTTGAACCTATGGCCTTGTATTTGCCAGGCAAGTCCCATACCATCAATCTGTATTTCTCAGCCGAAAAGCAATCTTACATTAGCAATTTTCCTTAATAGAGTAGATAATATTTGAATAGATGAGTAAACTGAGTCACAAAGTGATTCAGTGACTCCTAATGTGGATGGATTTGAAATGGAAGTAGAGGGCTATGAAATGGCTCAGAGGGTAAAGGCACTTACTGCCAAGCCAGATGACCTGATTTCAATTCTCAGAATCGGAGCGAGAGAACTAATTTCCTCAAACTGTCCTCTGTGAGAACACTATCCCCACCATGATAAATAAGTAAGAGAGTAAGTAAGTAAATAAACAAATAAGTATATGCCATTTACAAATTAAAAGTAAAAGTACCTTTAGCCTTAAACTCCTTCCATTCATTGTAATTCCTGCTTTTATAGACTACCTAAGTTTGAGGTTTTTACAATCAATGTAATAGAACTGTCCTGGCAGCAGATTTCTGAGAGCAGTAGAAGCTGTACAGAACATCCTCCTCAGAACAGAGCATGAGCTTATTTGAAGTTTATACTACCAGAAAGTTTCAGAACCCTGATTTGTATAAGATAGGCAACCTTTACAGAGGTTGTAAATAGAAGACTCCTTCATGATTGTCTGTAGCCAGAGACCTTGTGGGGCAAAGGTCATTTTGTTGGTCAATCAGAGAATAGAGGCAGTTGGAGGAACCACTTCTGGGGAAGGCAGTGCACATACTTTTGGCCTCATAAGGGCAGAAACGTGGAAGCTTAGATATGAGAGGGTCCTTGCAGACACCTAACCTGGAGGGCCACAAACCTGGCCACACAGCAGAATCACCTAGGAGGTTAGGATCAGAACAACCCTGGGACCAAGGCCCAGAGACTTTTATTCCAATTGTCCCAAGTTGGAACTCTAGCCCCTGACCCTTTTTGTTTTGGTTGTTGTTGGTTTTGTAAGTGTCTTAGGTATTTTTTATTTACAGCTAGAATTTAGAGCCACTATATTAGCTGAACATTGAAATAACCTCTTGCCTGATATTCAGATCCAGACCTAGTTTGTGTTAGTTAAAATCAGGTATTTCGGGCCAGTGAGATGTCTTTGGATACAGGTGCTTGTGGCACAAACCTAGTAGCCCAAGTTCAATCCCTGGAGTCCCTAGAAAGTTGAGAGAAAACAACTCTACATAATTGTCCTCTGATATCCACACATGTGCCATGGCACATACCAACATGTGCACGCACAATAACGGTAAAGAAAAACTAAGGCTAAAACCAGATATTTAGCTGGGTGTACTTGTGTGTGCCTGAAACCTTAGCACTGGGGGCGGCTAAAGCAGAATGTTAGGCTGAGGCCTGTCTGTGAAATGCTAGTAAGTGTTCAGCATGAGATCATGGTTTCAACCAGAGCTGCATTTCCTAAACACAAGATTATAGAGCAAGAAGCCATTCCACCTGGAGAGAGATGCCTCAGCCAACCAAACACTCGGTAAATAAGGTGGGCTTGATGTCTCAGGACTTGAATATCAGAACCCAGGAGGCAGAGGAAAGTCACTCTCTGTGCAGTTGAGGCTAATTTTGTCTCCATGGCCAGAGTTAAATGGTGGGACCCTGTCAAAACTTTTATTTTTAATTTAGTTTTTAAACAGTTCCAAAATGGAAGCAGGTGAGTGAAAGCTAGAACACCACAAAGAAAGGTGTGGTGCCTCATTCTGGATAAGAGCTAAACACTTATGTGAATTCCTCAGTCACTGCTTTCTGGGATTTCAATCCACACAAGAGATAATAGGCCTGGATCTCTAGCCTCCAAGTATGAACTCTGTCCTTTGGTTTCAGTGTGTTCTGCTGTTTTATTTTTGTTTTGTTTTTTGTTTTTTTCTCTATGCAATGTTCTCTTCCTGCCTAATCAAACTCCTGTGTTCAAGAAGGAAGAGAAAGCTAGGGCTTAAGGCAACCTCAAATGCTTCCATTAGTGTTGTAGTAATCCCACATGACAAGAAGAAAGATGGAATAGTTCATCTTGATGGGGATAGCCACCGCTGATCAAGGCTGTAACAAACTCTGTACCTAGTGTGGGTTGGTTTCACATCATGAGTTTTAGAGAAGCTCTAGAGCAGGGGGACTAATTATGATGCCCCAGATAGTCATCTCTTCTTGTTATTCCTTGTGACTTTACTATCCATCATGATGAAGCCCATAACCACCCATAAAAATCATGCTAACAGTTGACAGTTTTGAACTGAGCTCTGCAATTTACAAAACCCTGTGCAATGGGATGGGTGGAGCTGGAGAGATGACTCCGTACTAAGAGTACTTGCTGTTCTTCCCAGGGTCCTGAGTTTGATTTCCAGCATCCATTGGGTACACTGGACAACTAAAACTTCCTGTATCTCCAGCTCCAAGGCATCTGACATGCACTTTTAACCTCCCCAATAACCTGCACACATATCACACACATACACACACGTGTGTGTGTATATTTGAGTGTGCTCATAAATAAAAAATAAAATAATTAACAAAAGAAAACCTAAAGCTATGTGAATTATTTTATTTAAAAAATATTTTAATTTATGGCTGAAGAAATTGTTCAGCAGTTTAGAACACTGGGTGCTCCTCTAGAGGATCTAGATTCAATTCCCAGCAACTAAATGGTAGCTCACAATTGTCTGTAACTCCAGTTCTAGGGAATTCATGTCACCAGGCAAGTACATGGTGCACATATACACGCATGAAAACAAAATACCCACACACGTAAACTAAAATAAATGAATTTAAAAATTTTTAATTTTATTTTAAAGTTATGTTTATATATGTGTGTCTGTGTGTGGGTTTGTACACATGAATGTACTACGCAGAGAGTCCAGATGAGGGTACTGGATCTCTTGGAGCTGTGGTTACAGACCATTGTAAGCCACCCAGCATGGGTGCTGAAAGTCTACTCAGGCTTTTTGCAAGAACAATATACACTCTTAGCCACTGAGCCATCTTTCAAGTGCCCCAAACCCTGACGCTTTCATTGTTGTTTCTTCCTTACAGTCCTTTGAAGCCAGTATTTTTATCTTCTTCACTAGGCAGGCTCTGGAAACCAGCAGGGAGAAAGTGACAGGGCCATTCTCCAACTCCAGTGGACTGGCTCCTCCAGAGGGAGCTTGCCTTTCTCCAATGGTCCAAGCACAGTTTTGAGACAGCAGTAGGACAATGAGAGCAAGGTCATGAGGAGGCCTGAGATCTGAATACAGTAACTAAGAGATCAGGCTAATCTGGTTTTCTTGCTTCCTGAAGAAAGAATGAAGAGGGGTTGGAGAGATGGTTCCACAGTATGTTCAGCAAACTGCTGCTGCTGAGCTTCGGCCCAGGCTTATCTTGTTACTTCTTGGTAACATTTTAAATTCCTTTTTTTTTTTTCCATATTAACTTTAAATACGTACATGGTAACTGGCATTGTATCTAACAGTTACCCTGTTTCAAACCCCATATTTAGTTCATTGTTCTCACTTTAAGGTCAAACAGTGGACAGTACTGGGTGTTACCCAGACTCTCCCAGGACTGTCTCAGCCTTCCCTCAGTTGCTGGGACTCCTAACTGCTGAGGACTTACCTCTAAAGTCTCCTCACATAATACCCTCAGGATAAGGAAGGAAGCTGTGCTCTCTAAGAGTTCAGCCATTGGGGGTAGCAGAGGAAGACAGGAAGGTGGAAAGTAACACCTGGCCTCCATTTGCTACAGCTCAATTCGCTAAAGCCCCCTGTCCTCTCTCTTTCCCTTCTCCTCTCCTTTCCTCTTCCATTCCCTCCCCTCCACCCTTCCTTTCCCCTTCTTCCCTCCACTCCCCTCTCTTGCCCCACCTCCTCCTGATCAGATAGGGCCTCTATGTTATATGGCCCAGTTTCTCTCCTGTCCTTGAGCTCTCTTATAGGCTCTCTGCTCTGAACCCATTTTCTCAATAAACCGTGTAAACACAGAACTCCATCTTGGAGTTGTTTCCAGGCAACCCAAGCTGTGACAGAGTAGCTAACTGTGCTTCATCTGTGTTGTGTTTAGGCAAACTCATTTATATACTCCTGCTCTAATTTTATTTTTATTTTTTTTTAATTTTATTTTATTAATTACACTTTATTCACTTTGTATCCCCCCCCATAAGCCCCTCCCTCTTCCCCTCCCAGTCCCACCCTCCCTCCCCATTCTTCACACATGCCCTTCTACAAGTCCATTGATAAGGGAGGTCCTCCTATCCTTTCTTCTGATCTTAGTCTATCAGATCATATCAGGAGTGGCTGCATTGTCATCTTCTGTGGCCTGGTAAGGCTGCTCCCCCCTCAGGGGGAGGTGATCAAAGAGCAGGCAAATCAGTTCATGTCAGAGGCAGTCCCTTTTCCCATTACTAGGGAACCCACTTGGACACTAAACTGCCATGGGCTACATGTGTGCAGAGGTTCTAGGTTATCTCCATGCCTGGTACTTGGTTGGAGTATGAGTCTGGGAAAACCCTTGTGTTCAAATTTTCTGGTTCTGTTGCTCTCCTTGTAGGCTTCCTGTCCCATCCAGATCTTACTATTTCCCACTTCTTACATGAGATTCCATGCACTCTGCCCAACAGTTGGCCATAAGTCTCAGCGTCTGCTTTGATAGTCTGCAGAGCAGAGCCTTTCAAAGGCCCTCTGTGGCAGGTTTCTAGGTTGTTTCCTGTTTTCTTCTTCTTCTGATGTCCATTCTCTTTGCCTTTCGGGATGAAAATTGAGCATTTTAGTTAGGGTCTTCTTTCTTAATTAGTTTCTTTAGACGTACAGATTTTAGTAGGTTTATCTTATGTTATATGTCTATATGAGTGAGTATATACTGTGTGTGTCTTTCTGCTTCTGGGATACCTCACTCAGGATGATCCTTTCCAGGTCCCACCATTTACCTGCAAATTTCATGATTTCCTTATTTTTCATTGCAGAGTAATACTCCACTGTGTAGATGTACCACAATTTCTGCATCCATTCTTCAGTTGAGGGGCATCTGGCTGTTTCCAGTTTCTGGCTATTACAAATAAAGCTGCTACAAACATGGTTGAGTAAATGTCCTTATTGTGTACTTGTGCCTCTTTTGGATATATGCCTAGGAGTGGTATGGCTGGATCTTGAGGAAGCACTATTCCTAGTTGTCTGAGAAAGCGCCAGATTGATTTCCAGAATGGTTGTACCAGTTTACATTCCCACCAGCAGTGGAGAAGGGTTCCCCTTTCTCCACAACCTCTCCAGCATGTGTTGTCACTTGAGTTTTTCATCTTGGCCATTATGATGGGTGTAAGGTGAAATCTCAGGGTCGTTTTGATTTGCATTTCCCTAATGGCTAATGAGGTTGAGCATTTCTTTAAATGCTTTTCTGCCATTCGATATTCCTCTACAGAGAATTCTCTCTTTAGCTGTGTTCCCCATTTTTTAAGTGGATTACTTAGTTTGCTGCTTTTCAGCTTCTTTAGTTCTTTATATATTCTGGATATTAGTCCTCTGTCAGATGAAGGGTTGGTGAAGATTCTTTCCCAATCTGTAGGCAGTCGTTTTGTTTTGATGATGGTGTCCTTTGCTTTAAAGAAGCTTTTCAGTTTAATGAAGTCCCATTTATTGATTGTTGCTCTTAGAGCCTATGCTGTTGTTCTTCTGTTCAGGAAGTTGTCTCCTGAACCAAAGAGTTCTAGGGTTTTTCCCACTTTTTCTTCTAACCGATTTAATGTGTCTGGTTTTACATTGAGGTCTTTGATCCACTTGGACTTCAGTTTTGTGCAGGGTGATAAGTATGGATCTATTTGCATTTTTCTACATGTAGAGATCCAGTTAGACCAGCACCATTTGTTGAAGATGCTGTCTTTTTTCCATTTTATGGTTTTGGCATCTTTGTCAAAGATCAGGTGTCTATAAGTGTATGGGTTTATTTCTGGGTCTTCTGTTCAGTTCCATTGATCCACCATTCTGTTTCTATGCCAGTACCATGCAGTTTTTAAAACTGTTGCTCTACAGTACAGCTTAAGATCATGAATGGAGATACCTCCTGAAGATCTTTTACTGTAGAGGATTGTTTTAGCAATTCTGGGTTTCTTGCTATTCCATATGAACTTGAGGATTTTTCTTTCCAGGTCTGAAAAGAATTGTGTTGGTGATTTGATGAGAATTGCATTGAATCTGTAGATTGCATTTTGTAAGATGGCCATTTTTACTATCTTAATCTTGCCAAGCCATGAGCATGGGAGATCTTTCCATCTTCTGATATCTTCCTCTAATTCTTTCTTCAGAGACTTGAAATTTTTTTCATGCAAGACTTTGACTTGCTTGGTTAGGGTTACACCAAGGTAGTTTATGTCATTTGTGGCTATTTGTACAGGGTGTTGTTTCCCTAATTTCTTTCTCAGCCCTTTTGTCTTTTGTATACAGGAGGGCTACTGATTTTTTTAGAGTTAATTTTATATCTGCCACTTTGCTGAAGGTGTTTATTAGCTGTAGGAGTTCCCTGGTAGAGTTTTTGGGGTCACTCATATATACTATCGTATCATCTGCAAATAGTGATAATTTGACTTCTTCCTTTCCAATTTGTATCCCCTTGATCTCCTTCACCTGTCTTATTGCTCTAGCAAGGACTTCCAGAACTATGTTGAAGAGATATGGAGAGAGTAGGCAACTTTGCCTTGTCCATGATTTCAGTAGGATTGCTTTAAGTTTCTCTCCACTGAGTTTGATGTTGGCTATAGGCTTGTTGTATATTGCCTTTACCATGTTTAGGTATGTGCTTTGTATCCCTGACCTGTCCAAGACTTTAAACATGAATGGATGTTGGATTTTGTCAAATACTTTTTCAGCATCTAGGGAGATTATCATGTGGTTTTTTTTTCTTTCAATTTGTTAATATGGTAGATCACATTGACTGATTTCCGTATATTGAACCACCCTTGCATACCTGGGATGAAGCCTACTTGGTCATAGTGGATGATATCTTTGATGTGTTCTTGTATTCAGTTTGCAAGTATTTTGTTGAGTATTTTAGCATCAATGTTCATGAGGGAGATTGGCCTGAAATTTTCTTTCTTTTTTTGGATCTTTGTGAGGTTTAGGTACCAAGGTGACTGTGGCTACATAGAATGAGTTTGGTAGTGTTCCTTCTGTTTCTATCTTCTGGAATAGTTTGAAGAGAATTGGAGTTAGCTCTTCTTTGAAGGTCTGGTAGAATTCTGCACTGAAACCATATGGTCCTGGGCTTCTTTTGGATGGGAGGCTTTTGATGACCACTTCTATTTCCTTGGGGGATATAGGACTATTTAATTGATTTACCTGGTCTTGATTCAGCTTTGGTAAGTCTAATCGATCAAGAAAATTGTCCATTTCATGTAGATTTTCAAATTTTGTGGCATATAGACTTTTGAAGTAAGTCCTAATGATTGTTTGGATTTCTTCAGTTTCTGTAATTATGTCCCCCTTTTCATTTCTGATTTTGTTGATTTGGATGGTGTCTCTCTGCCTTTTAGTTAGCTTGGCTAAGTATTTGTCTATCTTGTTGATTTTCTCAAAGAACCAGCTCTTGGTTTCATTGATTCTTTGAATTGTTTTATTTGTTTCTAATTGATTGATTTCAGCCCTGAATTTGATTATTTCCAGCCACCTACTCCTTTTCGGTGTGTCTGCTTCTTCTTTTTCTAAGGTATTTAAGTGAGCCATTAAGTTGCTTGAATGAGCTTTCTCGAGTTTATTCTTGAAGGCACTTAGTGCTATGAACTTTCCTCTTAGCACTGCCTTCATTGTGTTCCACAAGTTTGGGTATGTTGTGTCTTCATTTTCATTGAGTTCTAGCAAGACTTTAATTTCTTTGTTTCTTCCGTGACCCTGCTGTCATTTAGTAGCAAGTTGTTCAGTTTCCATGTGTGTGTAGGCTTTTTGCTATTTCTGTTGTTGTTGAGGTCCAGCTTTATTCCATGGTGATCAGACAGGATACAGGGATTCTTTCAATTCTCTTGTATCTGTTGAGGCTCCCTTTGTGACCAACTATATGGTCTATTTTGGAGAAGGTACCATGAGGTGCTGAGAAGAAGGTAAATTCTTTTGTGTTTGGGTGTAAAGTTCTGTAAATGTCTGTTAGGTCCATTTGATTCATGACCTCTGTTAGAGATATTGTTTCTTTGTTTAATTTCTGTTTTGTTGACCTGTCCTTTGTTGAGAGTGGGGTGTTGAAGTCTCCCACTATTAATGTGTGGGGATCTATGTGTGGTTTATCAATGTTTTATCAATGTTTCTTTTACAAATGTTTTATCAATGTTTCTTTTACAAATGTGGGTGCCCTTGTATTTGGGGCATAGATGTTCAGGATTGTGATGTCTTCCTGGTAGAATTTTCCCTTGATGATTATGAAGTGTCCTTCCCCATCTCTTTTTTTTAAATTTTGGTTGAAAGTATTTTATCAGATATTAGAATGGTTACTCCTGCTTGCTTCTTGGGTCCATTTGCTTGGAAGGCAGTCTTCCAACCTTTTACCCTCAGGTAATGTCTATCTTTGTGGCTTAAGTGTGTTTCTTGTACGCAACAGATTGCTGGGTCTTGTTTACGCATCTATTCTGTTAGTCTGTGTCTTTTTATTAGAGAATTGAGTCCATTGATGTTGAGAGAGATTAATGACAAGTGGCTGTTAGATCCTTTGATTTTGATGTTGGCTGTGATCATAAGGTTGTATGCTTGACTGCTTTTTCATTTACTGTGGTGAGGTTAATTATTTCCTGTGTTTTCTTGAAAGTAGCTAGTTTTCTTGGGTTGTATTTTCCCTTCTAGTGTCTTCTTTAACGCTGGATTTGTGCGTAGGTATTGTTGAAATTTGTTTTTGTCATTGAGTATTTTGTTTTCTCTGTCTATGAGGACTGAGAGTTTTGCTGGGTATAGTAGCCTGGGCTGACATGTGTGTTCTCTAAGGTGTGCATGATATCCGTCCAGGCCCTTCTGGGTTTCATAATCTCTGTTGAAAAGTCAGGTGTGATTCTAATGGGTTTGTCATTACATGTTACTTGGCCTTTTTCCCTTGCAGCTTTTAGTATTTTTTCTTTGTTCTGTATACTTACTGTTTTGATTATTATGTGATGGGAGGATTTTCTTTTCTGGTCTAATTTATTGGGTGTTCTATAGGTCTCTAAGAATTTATTGGGCTCTCCTTTAAATTGGGAAAATTTTCTTCAGTGATTTTGTTGAAGATATTTTCTGGGCGTTGGAGCAGGGAATCTTCTTTTTTCCTCTATTCCTATTATTCTTAGGTTTTGTCTTTTTATGTTGTCTTGAATTTCTTGGACGGTCTGTGTCAGGAATTTTTTAGATTTAACATTTTCTTTGACAGATACATCTATTTCTTCCATTGTATCCTCCACACCTGAGATTCTTTCTTCCATCTCTTGTAGTCTATTGGTTATGCTAACCTCTGTAATTCCTGTTTTCTTCCCTACGTTCTTTCTCTCCACAGTTTTCTTCATTTGTGTTTTCTTTAATTTTTCCAATTCTATCTTCAGGTCTTGAGTCATTTTGTTGATTTTCTTCACTTGTCTGACTGTAGTTTCCTGTTTTTCCTTCAATTCCTTCAGCTGTTTGTTTGAACAATCCTCTGGTTTTTTTTTTATTTCTTTCAGTGATTTAAGAATTTCCTCTCTAAAGGCCACACATTGTTTGGCTGCATCTTCCTCTATTTCTTCACGGATGGCCATGATATGTTTGAGTTTATCTTCCTCTAGTTCTTTATGCATTTCATTTGTTTCCTCTGTTATCCTCTTCAAGAGCGTAGATGTTAGGTCATCTTCTTGAATTTCAATTATGCTGGGGTGTCCAGGGCTACTTGTCCCTGAATAATTGGGTTCTGGAGATGCCATATTGCTCTGTCTTTTGTTGGTTGAACTTTCACACTGGCCTCTACGCCTTGGGCTATCTTAGGTGTTTGGAGTTAGTTTCTGGTGATTCCTGGGATCCTGTGGTGGAGAGAATCCCCTTGGCAGGAAGACGGTTTTTGCTAAAGGAAGCTTTCTCAGCTTTTTGGATATAGTCACTGGATGGCTGGTGTTTTTCAGGAGTTGCAGCTGTTCACCTCAGGCATAGAGACCTGAGTGGTAACTGTTGTCTTTGTTAGTTGAGAGGGCTCTCCTTTCACCTGGAGAAGTCCTGGAGACAGCTGCCCTGCTTCTGGGTTTCTTACTGTAAATTTAGTGATCTGCTGCTGTAACCTGTGTGTCCTGTGGTTTGGTCAGTTTTGTTAGCGGTAACTGGTTGCCCTTTGGAGCAGTATCTGGGGGTTTGATCTCGGGGATTCCGGGCTTTTGTAGGTCTGAGGTTCAGGCTCTGTGCCCCAGTACACAAGGGGTAATCTGTGGTGGGTAGGTACAGCTCTCCTGATAACAGCAGGTTATCTGGCCCACAGCAGGTCCCTGGGTTGGGCAGGTCTGTGGGCCCTTTTCCAGTGATGTACTGGGTGGCCTAAGTCAGTCCCCTTTGCTTCGTTCCCTGTGAGGATTTCTTCTGACAGTGACTCCCAGTCCCTGGTACCCTGGGGCGCACAGTTCTGTCTGTGTCAAAGAGCTGGGCATGCAGCAACTGTCTGGAGCTCAGTTCAGTGTTGGCGGCTTGTACCCGCTGGTCTGCAAGACTTTTTCCAGGGAAAGACTGGGTGACCCAAGTCAGGACCAGTTCCTTCTTTCCCTGTGGGGTTTTCTCTCAACTGGGACTCCCAGTCTCTGGTGTTTTTTGTGCCCACGGATCAGCCTGGGAAGGTGATCAGGACATGCAGGTGTGTGGCTCAGGTCTGGCGACCTAGTGCCTGTGGGACCCGGGATCTCTTCCGGGGTCTGGCTAGGTGACTGATTCTCACACTGTGGGGGTTTCCTCTCACCTGGGAAACATGATCGCTGTTGTTTTAGGGCCCAGAGTTCAGTCTCTTGGTCGCTGTACGGAAAATGTTGTCCTGTTCCTCAGACTCAGTGTTCTCCTGGCGCCACCATCTTGTCCCTTAATTTTCTTAATTAATCCGTGATTTAGTTGTTTTACCATGAGTGTTGTTATTTAGAGAGAAAAAAAAATGTTCATTTGAATTCCATGTCAATTTTTTTCCTTTTGGCCTCTCACCCTAACACTGCTGAAATAAAGAGAGATGATGTTTAAAAAGATGCCTTTGGGGATGCATTGTGTAGCTTGTTGCAATTAACACAGGCCAGCTTGTGGGAACTCTGACTAACAGAATCCACTATGCCCAATTTAGCAGGCCAGGCTTCTCCCTAATGAGACCAAGTAGCCTAAGACATTGTGGGTGAAATGCTGTTGCTTTTTAGCACTCTGGGCCTGATGCTAAGAAACTTTCTATCCCCATGTTGAGACTTTTGATTTGCTTGCTAGTCAGTCATCTTTGGCTAAGGTTTGTTCTTAAGATGCATGTTCAGAGAGCAGTTGATTCAGAGAGATGTTTCTAAGTGTGAGGGAAATGATGGCTGAGCTGTGCATTCTCCAGGACTGCTCACATTCCACAGTTTATGTGCTCCACCAGGACATGTTTCTGAAGAAAGCAATACTTGAGTAAATTGTCCTCTTGAGGTAAACCTATAATTTAAAAATTATATATACACAAGTCAAAACAGGAAGCACATTCCCAAAGTGGATGAAGGTATTTATGTGCTAAAATACCTCCACTATCATAGTAGACCTGTGTTGCTAAGTTTAAATAAGAAGGAATATAGGGGAAAAAAGAATGAAGGAGCTTACTTCCTCCTTCAGTATCGTGAGAGTACATTGTGAGACTGGCTGTAGCTTTCCCTTTGTGGAAGGCTGGATGCTCATTACCCCCACAGGAGGGGGTATTGCAGAAGCAGAGTCTGGGTTGAGACAAGGCAAGAAACAGAGGAATGTGTATTTTTATGGAGCGGTGGTGGAAGTAAAGAACAAGAGAATTATTCTAAAATTCAGAGATTCAAAGAGGAAGTAAAACATAGCAAAATAAAGCAAAGGCCATTAAAACTATAACCATGAAAGCCATTCAACTAAGACCCATCTTGCTCAAAAGCTTTTGTGTGTGAAAATTAGTTTCCCTGGGAGAAAACTATCCATATATAAATCACTTACTACACACATTCCTTATTAAAGACATTTATTTATGAATTATCGCATTGTGACCTCAGGCTGGGCTGGAACTCCCTCCAAGGCTCTACTGCCTCAGTTTCTTCTGTGATAAGATTGCAGGTGTATGCTGACCTGCTCAGTTACAAAATATGTTAATTAATATGCATAGAAAAAAGTAAAATTTTCTCTTAGAGACAAAAAGATTAGACAGAAATAAAAAATTTAAAAACCAACAAAGCTTAATGACAAACCATGGCAGGTTGTACCAAGACATAATTATCTCTGCTCTCAGGCCCTCTGGAGCCATATATACAACTTTTGTTTTTTCTCAGGGAAAAGAGAATCCCTAATCAGAGTTGGTGTGTGTTAACAGGGAAGCGTAGAGAATGTCAGTCAAGTTTCCCCAAAATGGCAAAGGTCAGGCAGACCACATGCTTGCCATGGCAGAGCTTTATCTGCAGGATCCAGCAGATGGAAAAGCATCTGAGAACTCTTTCCAACCTGCTGCCCCTCTGCTGATCTGGTTGTCATTGATTACATGTTAAATTTTAATGAAGGAGATGGCTCCACTATCAAAAGGTGCTTTACACCCCATAGATTAACTTATTTATCTTTTGTTTAAGGGTAAAGTTTTTTTTTTCTTTTTAAAGCAGAATAGGTACGTGGTTCTCCATGACTATTGGGATTGCTGGCTGGCTGTAGGAGGCAACTTTTAAGATGAACCTCAGGAATCTCAGGTTTTTATATTCTCATTTGTATATGCTCCTTGTCCTGGAGTGTGGCTGTACCCAGGGGTTATTCTAAAAATAAACTATAGCAAAATATATAGAACGGTGTTTCCAAGATTAGGTTATAAAAATATAGCAGCTTCTAGCTGGCACATTGTCCTGCCTTCCCTCTCATGGTCACCTCAATACAGCCAGCTGCCATGTCCTGAGCTGTGTTGTGATGAGGCTATGGAGGAAATCATTAAGAGTGTCACCAGCCACAGCCAGCAGAGAGCTGGAACCTTCACCTGGGAGGAAGCCAATGCCCTGAGAGCCACTGAGTGAGCCTGGAGGTAGATCCTCTTCCTTTTGGGCCTTCGGATGGTATGGCAGCTGAAACCAGTGGTTCTATTGCAGCTTCTTGCTAGATGTTGAAAACACTACTCAGTAAGTATGAGAGGATTTTGGATCCACAGACATGACAAATAACTCCTACAAATTTCACACTTAAAGTTTCCCAGTTGTTTCATTGTTGAGACCTAGGTAACAAAGGACTGACTAGACCACCCACAGCCACTTGTTTTCTCCCAGACAAAATGCTTAAAATGATTGTGGTCGAATCTACAAGGTTAATGGCCATTTGTTGCCTCCCTTATCATCCCCTCCCCATCTTCTTAATCTCCAGCATCTTCATAGAGTAACAATTTTTATTTTATGTGTAAGGGTGTTCTGCCTGCATGTGTATCTGTGTACTATGTATGTGTCCGGTGTCCACAGAGGCCAGAAGAAAGTGTCAGGTCCCCTGGAACTTGAGTTATAGACAGTGTGAGTTGCCATGTGGGTGAAGCTATATGAACCTGGTTCCTCTGGAAAGGCCAGCAAGTGCTCTTAACTGCTGAAACACATCTTCATCCCCATAAGAACAGTGTTCATTTAGCAAGAGAACTTTATCTTTTTTAAAAGAATGAGATTGCAATGCATTCCATGTGCATTCAAACAAAATATGATGCAGACATGAGGGTGGGGAATGTCTTATTCAAAAGGCACAGAGAAGTTGAGTCTACTTGCCATGCTGAGAATGATGTCTCAAAATTTCATTTGAGAATCTTTTTCCTTAATTAACAATAATTCAAGAAAAGCAAGGAAGAATTAGGGTAGAGTCAACTCTTTATTTTGCGTCCAAGGATTGGACTCAGGTTATCAGTCTTGAAGGCAAGCACCATACCCACTGAGCCACCTGGTATACCCCAAAAGCAGCTTCTTAATATTACTTTCTTCTTATAGATATAGAAAGACCTAGAAAGAAAAACATTTATAAATACAGGCATATTTTCCCTCCTAATGACATGCTTACTCCAACATTCTTTCCTTGGAGCAATCATAGTGTTCTGAATAATCACTTACGTGACTGAATGTAACTGCTTCATACTAACTAGGCAATTTAGAAAATTCACTTAAAGAATCCAGTACTGTAGAAAAAGAAGAGGTTCTCACATTGTAAAATCCCAAGCTTCTAGTCTGTAGAGATGAAAGTACACTTTTCTGATAATCTCTTAAGTGTATCATAAAAGAAAACATGACTGTCTCAATCAGACTCTTATATTTGGTGACCACTGTCAGCAAATAGCTTTTGGAAAAGCTCCATCACAAAGAGGTTCTGTGGAAAAGTCTGTGGTAGGAAAGCTTCATAGACAAAGTGGTTGCTGAGTCAGGAAGAAGTAAGTCTGCAGAGGAAGAAAATCTTTTTCTCTTTTGAGAAAAGACCAACTAGAAAAGTCCAAGGTACATGTAATTCTGTATGTGAGTTTTATGCTCTGAACTGTATAGATACTTTTATTCATCACAATACATCTGCTATGTAAATACTACCTCCCCTGTTATACATAGTGGACTGGAAATTAGAGAAGCAAATTAACTTGACTAAAGTCATCTAAACTAGTAAATGATTTAAGGTGAGACTCCACCCTGGGTTTTTATGATTTTAAAAATTCTGGTTACTTTTTACTATGTTCCTGACTTCAAATACAATGTAATTTAAAACCTTAGGTCCACAGTTTCCACCTATGATGGTCATGCACAACTATTCATAGTTAAAGGCAATGAGCCTGACCATCATGCTGTGAGTATAGAAGGGAGAATGAGTACAAGGTTAGGTGGACATGATGGTCCCCAAACAACTCAGAGTTTAAAGAAGTTAAGAAGGCCTTTTGTGGATGTGTCCTTCTGGGGTGTTTTGAGAGAGAACCCCAGTCTATGTTTAAATCTTTTTTTTTTCTTTTGGAAAAAAACACTAAGGTTCCTTTGACTCTTAGGGTCAAAGAAAGAAAAGTAAAAACAGTTTGGGCTTAACCTGGTTCTCAATTTCTACAGTGATTCCATGCTACATGCAACCAGGTCTCCCACCCTGTTTTTAATTTCATCTCACAGAAGGTCTGTCTACCTACAGGTATTTATTTACACTACTAAAAATCACATTGTGGGTATTTTATCCTGTCAGTCTGTTGTGTTTATAGTGACTACCTTACATTTCCAATCATTCTTCTGTTGATTTTTCTCCACATAACTTCTACTTTCCCTCATTAATCCTCCTAAACCCTGGGAGGTAAGAGTGGGCATACAATTTCCTCTTTATTCTAAAATACTGTTTAGAATTTTGCTTTGAAATTGCTTTTAGGCTGCATGTTTGGTTCTCTTAAGTGAACCTGTGATAAACCGCTGAATTCTCCCCAAATTAGCTCGAAAAATTACCTGCTTATCTGGAAGTCCCATCAGTATAATTTTAAGGGATTTTGTTTTGATTTGGTGGCTCTGAGCCTTTGAACTTCTCTGCTTTAATTCCTCAGTCTTTCTACAGGAAAGGCGCTGCTGAGAATGGGCCCTCTGCAGTGCTTTTCCTTGTAAATCCTGAAGACACTGTTCTTGTTTCTTCTTTGGTCCATGTGATCCCTGCTGCAAAGGAAGTTAGATCTCCAAGATTAGGACAGTTTAGTCTGGAAAGGAGACGAGTTAAAGGGGATGTGATTGAAAGCTATTTACAGTCTGGAACAAGCTTGGGAAAAATAAATGATCCATTTTTGACCTTGCCAGAAACCCAAGGAGGAAATGTTCCATGAACTGAAGGAAGTACAGACTTGAACCTGAGCTGTGAATCTTTTACATGCACTTTAGAGGTGGGCACTATTATTAATACTGTTCTGTAGAGAAGAAAACTGAGGTGCAGGAAAGCCCTCAAACCTGCATCATTTCAGCTGAGGTCTGGAAGTGGCACAGCAATGAAGATATGTTCAGTTTGATCCCAGTTTTGGCTCCTCGACCCCTGGGCTAAGACCCTTTACTCTAGAGCGTTAAGGAGTTGCCACAATGAGGGGTTTCAGTTAACAGTGGCATCTAAAGAGTTTGTAAGTCTCTCTGTTGACCCATCATTCCCACAGCCAACCCCAGCAAGGACACTGCCCAGGACAGTGCTTGACACTGCTCCTCCTAGGCTTACTTTTCTAGAGGTAGCTAAGGATAGTGAAGGAGACACACAGAAGACTGAGTGTCTGGTTAAGTTTTCTATTGACACAAACTTGAACCATTTAGGAAGAGGAACTCTCAACTGTGAAAATACCTCCACAAGATATAACTGTTGACAAGTTAGACTGTCTTGATTGATGATTTATGTGGGAGAACCCAGATCACTGTGGGTAGTGCCACCTCTAGGCTGCTGGTCCTGTTAAGAGACATCCCAAATGTCTCTCAACAAATGAACGGATACAGGAATTGTGGTACATTTACACAATGGAATACTACTCAGCAATTAAAAAACAAGGAAATCATGAAAGTTGCAGTCAAATGTTGGGATCTAGAAAAGATCATCCTGAGAGAGATATCCCAGAAGCAGAAAGATACACACATTACATACTCACTTATAAGTGGATATTAGACATATAAAATATTAATAATATAATAATATATTAATAATAAATATATTATATAACTATATATATATGATATGATAAGCTAGGGTCAGATGGAAGGGGATGAGGTTCTCCTCTATCAGTGGACTTGGAGAGGGACATGGGAAGAGATGAGAGAGGGAGGGTGGGATTGGGAAGGAATGAGGGAGGGGGCTACAGCTGGAATACAAAATAAATAAACTGTAATTAATATTAATTTTTTAAAAAGAAAGCAGGCTGAGCAAGCCATGAAGAGCAAGCCAGTGAGCAGCTCGTCTCCATGGCTTCTGCTTTAGTTCCTTCCTTGAGTTCCTACCCTGATTTCCCTGGATGATGAAATAAACCCTTTCCTCCCCAAGCTGGTTTTAGTCAGTGTTTTAGCACCACAATAGAAAGCAAACTAAGGCCCTGGATTTAAGATTCTACCTATTGGTCTCTTTAAACCTGATCTCTCTAAACCTTGATTATTTTCTTGTGTTAAATAAAAGTAGTAAGAAGAGATATATCAGATGGTTCAGTGGAAGATTGAGTACCACCCTAAATGAGCTGTTTGGGTTGCTATCTCAAGGAGAGGAGAGAGAAGAGTGAAGAAGGCAGGCAATTGAGACAGGAGTCAGAGACACTATATTTGTTTTGATGAATCTGTAGCTGGTAGGAGGGACAATAAACATCCCACATTTTTCTACATGATGATTTGCAAATAGCAGGAAGAAAATCATCATACCAACTTGGATATGTTTTCGCTATCTTTACTGACAAGTGAATTGGATTCACTGACTATCCACAGGAAAGAGTGAATCTTGCTGGAGTCACCAGGAAGGGTTCAGCTTCTTATGGAAGCAAACACAGCCAAAAGACACCAGGTCAAGAACATGGCCTAGAATTTGCACCTTACCAGACAAGTATAGGGATTGTAATTTCAGACTTCCTGCTGATGTTCAGTGGTCCTGTGGCCACAAACAGAACTGGAGGCCTCAGTGCTGTGAGTTCTCACAGCTCCCACATGAAGCTGGGCTCCCTTAGCCTTCCCAGGCAAATGTACTTTTATCTACACAGACAGTCCTGACAAGAAAATGTCAAAGGACACCATACATGATGGTCTGTGCACATAATGTGAGCATAGTGAGGATAAGGAAGATGACATGACAGAGGTGGCAACATAAGAGGTTGTGCTGTCCCTACCATATTCTTGTGCTGGGCATTTTGGGAACAGATAATTAATTACTCTTTAATGAAGCAGCCAGGTATAGTGGCTTAATAACTGTAATTCCAGTTCCTCAAGAGACTGAAATCATGAATTTAAGTCCAGCCTGAGCTAAGTATCAAGACCCTATCTCAATAATAATAATAAAATATGTAGAGGAATATGGTTAAAATGGCATCAACGGTGGTCATAACAGGAAAGGTGCTGTCTAGAGCAACTTCTGCCAGTTGGGAGAATGCATATAGAAGAGAAGTGGCAGCACTGGCAGCCAGATGACCACAGAACTGCCCTTGATTCAATTCCATATGCCATTCCTGGGGCAACTGGACCCCATGTTTGGGTTACTTGTCTCACTAATCAAAGAATTCGAGGCTGGGTCTATAATCAGGATATATGTATGAGAAAAGAATATATTTACAATGAAAGGTAAAAAGTGAGAAAAATAAAAGAATTTAAAAACAGTTTCAGAAAGGAATTGGAGGAACAATTTTATTAGAGTTTGAGAGAGGGGGAAAAACAGTACAGGCAAGCAGGAAAATCCCAATAGTCACCAAGAGGTGAGGACAGGTAGAAAAAGTCATAATTTTTAAGTTACTCAGGAAGTCGGAGAAATGGGGAGAAAGCCCAAAGCATCAGGGAAAACAGGCTGAGAAATGCTGAGCCATGGATGTGAGTTTAGAAGACACCCGGATATATCACTTGTGTCCCACAGCAAAGGATTGCATCAGGCACACTGGGTTACAAAGGAAAAGGACTCTAAAGAGTGGAAAATGGCCACTGAGCTGTGGAAAGAGCCCTGAAACATCCAGCCACATGATTCATAACTTTTTATAGAACCTTGTAGTTCCTGCTTCTCTTTTTGTACTTCAAACGTTCCCTTGACACATGCCCCAACTCATACATGCTCCCTTCTTTAGACACAGCACCAGGTTTCCAGGCTTCTTCTGCAAACTGTCTTCTTTCATATGTTAATCTTGATACTTCAGTCCCAACTCTCCAGACACATACATACACATGGCCTTATGGAAAATATCACAACTCTCCAGTGGGCTCAGAAACTCTAGCAACAGATGCCCAGCCTTCCTTCTCCAAAAAGGCTGGCAATTGACCCTGATGGACTTCACAAAGTCATCTAGGACCTTAGGTGATGGGGGCTCAAGAATGATGTTAGTGAAACCATGTGCATTAATACAAACACATGTAGTTCCCATGGAAGGTAAGTTTTCCAGTAAGAGAAGTTTCTTTAAGAAGTGGTCTTTTAAAATCAAGTTGGGTAGGTTTGGTGGTGTGGTGTGGGGCTTGAGACGAAGCCCAGAGCTTAAGACCACTGGCTGTCCTTACAGAGGACATGAGTTCAGTTGTAGACACACAGCTCCTAGGGATCTTACATCCTCATCTAGATTCTGTGGGCACCTGCACACAGGCAGCATATAAATACACACATACATAAGTAAAAATGAAAATAATTTTTTAAAATTGATTGGAAGTTTAAAAAAATACAAGCTAAGTTTTCCACATATTTTATGTTTTAGAAAATACATCTAGGAACTTTTTTTTTTAAACTGAAGTTTTATTCCTAGATACCTGTAGATTTATCTGCAATTGTAAAACAAGCAAAAATCATGAAGAGATTCCCTAGGAGTTTGTTTTCCCAGTTGTTAAGATATTTGAATGATAACATCCTGAAAAACGTTAACTCAGTATCACAATCAGAACATGACTGTCACCTAACATGTGAGTCAGTTCCGTCACCAGGAGGACCCCTCCTGTTACCCTTTTATAGTCACACCTCTCTCCTTTCACCTCCCTGGCAACCATTCCTCCATCCTCCACTTTCATATGGTCAATTCAAAAACCTCAAGCTGGGAAGCTTCTATACACTTCTCTAGGGTCCATCTGAGTTGCTATGGACATAGATCATTCATTTTTTTTATTACTGAACTTAATAATACAAATGACTGGATAAGAAATAGTTTATTTAGCCATTCTCCAATGGAAAGATGTCTGGATGTTTTCCAGTTTAAGGTCATCATTAAGAAAGCTTCTATAATCAGTCAGGCACATAAGTCTCCATTTCTTTAGACTTTACATAGTGAAAACTAAAATTATTCAAGTCATTGAACATTTTGTTTCACTAATCAACAACACAACTCTGTTCCCCACTCTACTTATGCTATGTGACACCAACCTTTTCCATATTAGACACTACAATAATAATAGCTATAAATTTGTGTTGGGAGTACAAGTGTGTGCATGCACTTGAACATATATTGAGGTCAGAGGACCACATTGGTGTCTATACTATCACATCTGTCATCTTTTACTCAAGATCACCTTTTATCATCTCACTATTACTGGAATTGCAAACACCTGACTCAGGTCCTCTTGCTTGAGAGGCAAAACTTCACTGACTGAGCCATCTCCACAGACCCAATGACTACAGATTCCTTAATGCATTTGGATGCTAGTGAACAAGACAACAGAAAAGAAAGGAAAATTCCGGAGATTAATATATAAAGGCTGACAGCCTCCAGTCTACCTGCACTTCATTCAACCAAGGGAGCATGCTTAGAAGAAAGCTGACATTACACAAATCGAGAGAGGAAGACATGTTAACGAGCCACGAAAGACCACTGCAGACCCCACCCTAGCCTTCTCTCCTTTTTTGCCCTCTTGGAGCCAAGGCACAGGAGAGATATGGCAGAGCTGAATTTCTCCTTTAGTAAAATATCTGCATCCCTGTAACTAACCATATGTGTTTGTACAATTCATTGTAAAAAGGCAAGAGAACCTGGGAACCCTGGAACCTGCCCTATGAACTCACATACCTGAGTTGCAACACTAGCATTGTATGTACCAGCCAAGAGTGGAATGCCTACGATGTGCTAGACACCATTCTACATGCAATCCATTAATCCATTAATCACTCTAGAAGGTCACTAGTATCTGTTTTATGATTCCACTGATGAGGACACAGAGGCACTGAGATGACTTAGCTAAAGACACAGCTTGCAATCATGGGAGTTAAAATTAAGCAAGACAGGAGGCAGGACCAGCAATTTTGGCCACTGAGCCATAGCCTTTCAAATCTTTAGACTCTTTGCCAAACCCCAAAGAAATTTGGGAGTTTTATTTTTATAATTATACTTTTTATTTTTTATATTAATCACAGGTTATTTACTTTGTATCTGAGCTCCCAATCCCACCCTTCCTCTCATCTCCTCCCTGCCCTTCTCTAATTTCTCAGATAGGGGAGATCCTCCTCACCTTCAATCTGACTCTAATTTATTAGGTCTCATCAGGACTGGCTGCAATGACCTCCTCTGTGGCTTATCAAGGCTGCTCTTCCCGTCGGAGGAGGGGGAGGTCAAAGAGCCCAACACTGAGTTCTTGTCAGAGACAGTCCCTATTCCCCTTACTAGGGTACCCACTTGGATACTGAGCTGCCATGATCCCACCATTTGCCTGAAAATTTCATAATTTCCTTGTTTTTAATTGCTGAGTAGTATTCCATTGTGTAAAAGTACCCACAATTTCTGTATCCATTCTTCTGTTGACGGACTTCTGGGTTGTTTCCAGCTTCTGGCTATTATGAATAAAGCTACTACAAACATGGTTGAGAAATGTCCTTATTGTTTACTTGAGCTTCTTTTGGATATATGCCTAAGAGTGGTATGGCTGGATCTTGAGGTAGCACTATTCCTAATTGTCTGAGAAATTGCCAGATTGATTTCCAAAGTGGTTGTACAAGTTTACATTTCCACCAGCAGTGGAGGAGGGTTCCCCTTTCTCCACAACCTCTGCAGCATGTATTGTCACTTGAATTTTTGATCTTAGCCATTCTGACTGGTGTAAGGTGAAATCTCAGGGTTGTTTTGATTTGCATCTCCCTGATGGCTAAGAACATTGAACATTTCTTTAAGTGTTTCTCTGCCATTCTATATTCCTCTACAGATAAATCTGTTTAGCTCTGTACCCCATTTTTTTTAATTCGATTGCCTGATTTGTTGCTTTCTAACTTCTTTAGTTCTTTATATATTCTGGATATCAGCCCTCTGTCAGATATTATTGTGCCCAAATTGCAATACCCCAAAAGACTACTACCAGGAGTTGAGTCCGTTGCAAAACACATGAGGATCTTTAATTACAAATTATTAAAAGCTGAAGTGGTGAGAGCTGAGAGCCCTGTGCTCCTGTTAGTTGGGTGATTTAAAGATTCCAGTCCCTCCCAGCATGCCCAAAACAAGGGGGACTCCTGCTTAGCAAGCATCTATTGGTCGAAACGCAAAAGGGATGTTGCATTTTGAATTGATTGGCTCTGGGAAGGTCCCCAAATCATTAATGACCTGGTGTCCCTCCCTAGGGGGACGGGCCAGTTTCCTAGCACCTTTATCTCTTGTGGGCAGAAAAAGAATATAGTAAGACTAGTTCTTCCCCTCAGGGCATTAAGACTGGACATAGCTCCATCCAGCTAGCCTTAGTTCAGGCCTGTGCTTTAAACTTTAAAATAATAGCCACTGATTTTTAATCTTTTGGTCTCTCAATATAGGGTTGGTGAAGATCTTTTCCCAGTCTGTAGTCCGTCAGTTTTGTTCTGACAACAGTGTCTTTTACTTCACAAAAGCTTTTCAGTTTCATGAGGTCCCATTTATTGATTGTTGTTCTTAGGGCCTGTGTTATTGGTGTTATTGGTTCAGGAAGTTGTTTCCTGTGCCAATGAGTTCTAGGCTCTTCCTCACTTTTTCTTCTAACCAATTTAGTGTGTCTGGTTTTATGTTGAGGTCTTCAGCCACTTGGACTTTAGTTTTGTGCAGAGTGATAAATATGGACTTATTTTCATTTTTCTGCATGTAGACATCCAGTTGGACCAGCACCATTTGTTGAAGATGCTGTCTTTTTTCCATTGAATGGTTTTAGTTTCATTGTAAAAAATCAGGTATTCATTGGTGTGTGGGTTTATTTCTGGGTCTTCTATTCAGTTCCATTGATCCACTATTCGCTTCTATGCTAATATCATGCTTTTTTTTTTTTTTTTTTTTTTTTTTTACTGTTGCTCTGTAGTACATCTTGAGATCAGGGATGGAAATACCTCCAGAAGATCTTTTATTGTAGAGAATTGTTTTAGCAATTCTGAGTTTCTTGTTGTTCCATATGATGGTGAGAATTTTTCTTTCAATGTCTGTAAAGAACAGTATTGGTAATTTGATGGGAATTGCATTGAATCTGTAGATTGCTTTTGGTAAGATGGCCATTTTTACTATATTAATCCTGCCAAGCCATGAGCATGGGAGATCTTTCCATCTTCTGATATCTTCTTCAATTTCTTTCTTCAGAGACTTGCAGTTTTTTTCAAACATGTCTTCCACTTGCTTGGTTAGAGTCACCCCAAGGTACTTTATGTTATTAGTGGCTATTGTGAAGGATGTTGCTTCCCTAATTTCTTTCTCGGTCCTTTTTTCTTTGGTATACAGGAGGGCTTCTGATTTTTTTTTTTTTGACCTAATTTTGTATCCAGCCACTTTGCTGAAGGTGTTTATCAGCTGTAAGAGTTCTCTGGTTAAATGTTTGGGGTCACTCATGTCATCTGCAAATAGTGAAACATTGACTTCCTCCTTTCCACTTTGTATCATCTTGATCTCTTTTAGTTGTCTTATTGCTCTAGCTAGGACATCAAGAACTATGTTGAAGAGATATGGAAAGAGTGGGCAGCCTTGCCTTGTCCCTGATTTCAGTGGGATTGATTTAAATTTCTCTCCATTGAGTTTGATGTTGGCTATAGTCTTGTTGTATATTGCCTTTACTATGTTTAGGTATGTGCCTTGTATCCCTGATCTCTCCAAGACTTTAAACATGAATGGGTACTGGACTTTGTCAAATGCTTTTTCGTCATCTAAGGAGATGACCATGTGTTTTTTCTCCTTCAGTTTGTTTATATGGTGGATTACATTGATGGGATTTCCGTCTATTGAACCACTCTTGCATGCCTGGTATGAAGCCTACTTGGTCATGGTAGATGATATCTTTTATGTGTTCTTGGATTCGGTTTGCAAGTTTTTTATTGAGTATCTTTGCATCAATAAGAGAGATAGGTCTGAAGTTCTCTTTTTTTGTTGGGTCTGTGTGTGGTTTAGGTATCAAGATGACTGTGGCTTCATAGAATGAGTTTGGAAATGTTCTTTCTGTTTCTATTTTGTGGAATAGTTTAAAGAGAATTGGAGTTAACACTTCTTTGAAGGTCTGGTAGAATTTTGCACTGAATCCATCTGGCCTAGGGCTTTTTTTTTTTTTTTTTTTTTTTTTTTGGAAGGGAGGCTATTGATGGCTGCTTCAATTTCCTTGGGGGATATAGGGTTCAATCTTTCTACCTGGTCTTGACTTAATTTTGGTAGATGGAATCTGTCAAGAAAATTGTCCATTTCTTTTAGATTTTCGAACTTTGTGGCATATATGCTTATAGGCTTTTGTAGTACAACCTAATGATTACTTAGATTTCCTCATTGTCTGTAGTTATGTCCCCTTTTCATTTCTGATTTGGCTGATTTGGATAGTTTCTGCCTTTTAGTTAGTTTGGCTAAGGGTTCATTTTCTCAAAGAACCAGCTCTTGATTTTATTCATTCTTTGAATAGTTTTATTTGATTTTAACTTACTGATTTCAGCCCTGAATTTGATTATTTTCAGCCATCTGCTCCTCTTGGGTGTATCTGCTTCTTTTTTTCCCCCTAAGGCTTTCAGGTGGGTCATTAAGTTGCTTGTATGAGATGTTATAAATTTCTTCTTGAAGGCACTCTGTGCTATGAATTTTCCTCTGAGCACTGCTTTCATTGTGTCCCATAAATTTAGGTATTGTTTTACCTTCATTTTCATTGAATTCTAGGAAGTCTTTAATTTCTTTCTTTATTTCTTCCTTAACCTAGGTGTCATTGAGCAGCAAGTTGTTCAGTTTCCATATGTGTGTAGGCTTTTTGTTATTTCCATTGTTGTTGAAGTCCAGCTTTAGTCCATGGTGGTCAGATAGAATACAGGGGATTATTTCAATCTTCAAGTATTTGTTGAGGCTTGCTTTGTGAAGAAGGTTCCATGAGGTGCTGAAAAGAAGGTATACTCTTTTGAGTTTGGGTGAAAAGTTCTGTAGACATCTATTAGGTCCATTTGATTTGGGGCCTCTGTAAGTGCCTTTATTTCCCTATTTGGCTTCTGTCTAGATTATCTGTCCCTTGGTGATAGTGGGGTATTGAAGTCTCCCACTATTAAGGTGTTGGGATCAATGTGCTATTTAAACTTTAATAATGTTTCATTTATGAATGTAGGCGCTTTTATATTTGGGGCATAGATGTTCAGAATTGTGATGTCCTCTTGGTCAATTTTTTCTTTCATGAGAATGTAGTGCCTCCCTCATCTTTTTTGATTAGTTTTGATTGAAACTCTATTTTATTAGATATTGGGATAGCTAATCCAGCTTGTTTTCTGGGTCCATTTGCTTATATAACATTTTTTCAGCCCTTTACTCTGAGGTAGTGTTTATCTTTGTTGCAGAGGTATGTTTCTTGTATGCAGAAGAATGTTAGATCGTGTTTCCACAACCATTCTATTAGTCTGTGTCTTTTTATTGGAGAATTGAGTCCATTGATGTTGATAGATACTAGTGACCAATGAATGTTACTTTCTTTTAATGTGGGGTTTGTGGAGTTGTTGTGTTTTGTTGCTTGTATTGTTTTGATTTTTTTTGTTTTGTAGTTATCTATATACTATGTTTTCTTGGATGTAATTGTTTTCATTGGGTTGGAATTTTCCTTCTAGTATCTTCTGTAGGGCTGGGTTGCTATGTTGATATTGTTTAAATTTAGTTTTGTCATGTAATATTTTGACTTATCCATCTATATTGATTGAAAGATTTGCTGGGTTGAGTAATCTGGGTTGGTATCTGTGATCCCTCATCTGCCTAGGCCCTTCTGGCTTTCATAGTTTCTGTTGAGAGATCTGGTGCGATTCTGATAGGTCTACCTTTATATGTTACTTGGCCTTTTTCCCTTGCTGCTTTTAGTATCTTCTTTTTGTTTTGTAGGTTCAGTGTTTTGACTAAGTTGTGACGTGAGAAGTTTCTTTTCTGGTCTAGTCTGTTTGGTGTTCTGTAGGCCTCTTGTATGTTTATGAACCTCTCTTTAAGTTGGGAAAATGTTTCTGCTATGATTTCTTGAAAATATTTTGCAGACCTTGGAGCCTGGTACTTCTTTTTCATCTACTCCTATTATTCTTAGATTTTGTCTTTTCATGGTGTCCTTGATTTCTTGGATGTTTTGTGTTGGGACCTTTTCTGATTTTATTTTTTCTTTGAGAGATGTATCAATATTTGCAAGTGTATCTTCATCACCTGAGATTCTCTCTTCCATCTCTTGTATTCTGTTGGTAATGCTTACCTTTGTAGTTCCTGATCTTTTCTCTAAGTTCTCCAGGTCCAGGGTTTTCTCTGTTTGTGTATTCTATATTGATTCTAATTCTATTTTCGTGTCTTGCACCATTTCCTTCATCTGTTTGAATGTGGAGTCCTGCTTTTCAATGATGGCTTCTACTCTTTTGTTCATTTCCTCTCTACATGTCACTAATTGTGCCTCTACTTGTTTGGCTGTATTCGCCTGTATTTCTTTGAGAGATTTGTTCATTTCTTCTTTATGAGCCTCTAATAACTGGATAAGCATAGTTTTAAAGTCATTTTCTTGTGTTTCTGATGAATTGAAGTGTTCATTGATTATGGGGGTTGCTGGTGAAGTCATGATGTCCTGAATTTTTTGGTTGTGTTCTTATGCCAGCCTCTGGCCATCTGCTTATCTGTAACCCTCACTGTTTGTTCCTGGAGTCTGTACTTCAGACTAGGTCCATCTTTTTCTGGTTTCTGGAATGTTTACAGGAAGATGAGAAAGGTTCACTGGTTTGAGAGTGTGTGTTGGTGTTTTAGCTATACCTAAGTGAGGAATGTGATGCTGGCGTTATTCACAGGTGCTGTTAGCAGGTGCAGTGCACAGGTGCAGATTCCCTGACTGCCTCAATGGCTTACACCACTGGTATGTAGATATGTCTGGGCTCCAGGAATTGTTTGCCTGAAAGTGACTGGTAGACCCATTGAACAGGGGCTTCAGTGTTGAGAACACTGTCCCAAGAATCTCTATGTTGCTCACAATAAGATTGTGGGTGGTAGGGATCTGTTGTCTGGTTGTTTAAGTAGAGTGGCCCTGGATCTGGGGCTTTGTAAACACTCACTTGAAGGTGCACTCACTCTCTTGCAGGACCAGTTGGTAAGCATAGGTGTTCCCCTTGTTCTCTACTCTCCGATTTGTTCCTGCTGGGGCAAATGCAGGTGTAGGCTAACAGCCAGCTCAGTGGTGCTGTAGCAGCAGGTCTTGGTGTCCACAAGTACTGAGTGCTATGCTTGGAGCTGCCTGCGCTGAGGCCCAGGCACTGTGCTCTGTGGTGCACTCTGCAGGCTGCCTCTATATCCTTCACCTCCACCAGGGAAGGTCAGTCCTGGGTGAGTGCCAGGAAGGTTTGAGTATTCTCTGTCCCAGACCCCTAGCAGGGGTTTCTTTGCTAGGAGCAACCTGCATTGGGGCCCAGGCACTGTGGTCTGTGGCGGAATCTGCAGACTGCCTCCTCTGCCTCCAGCCAAAGAGGGAGTAGGGAGGTGGGTACGGGAAGTGCCTGGGATTGAACCCGCAGGAAAAGTCCACAGAGGAGTCCGCAGATGAGCTGAATCTAAATGGACTCATTTTACAGTTAGTCCCCTTTCTCCCTGAAAGCTTCACTATCTCTGTTCTGGGTTCAGCAGCCCCTTCACTCACCAATTTTGGAGTTTCAGATCCTTTGCCCCTCAGATAGGTGCATGCTGGTCGCCGCCATCTTGGATCCCCTCTCCACTTTTTCTTCTAATAGATTTAGTGTAGCTAGTGTTATATTGAAGTCTTTGGTCCACTTGGATTTGAGTTTTGTGCAGGAAGATAAATAAGGATATATTGGCATTGTTCTACAAGTAGACATTGAGTTAGAGCAGCACCATTTGTTGAAGATGATGGCTTTTTTCCATTGTATGGTTTTGGCTCCTTTGTCAAAAATCATGTGTCCATAGGTGTGTAGGTTTATTGCTGTTTTTTTTCTTTTTTCATTAAATTCCTTTAATCATACCAATACTTCTCAAACTATTCCACAAAATAGAGGAATGGATACAGAAATTGTGGTACATTTACATAATGGAATAGTACTCAGCAATTAAAAACAAGGAAATTCTGCAATTTGCAGCCATTAGAAACAAGGAAATCATGAAATTTTTAGGTAAATGGTGGGATCTAGAAAAGATCATCCTGAGTGAGATATCCCAGAAGTAGAAAGACACTCATGGTATATACTCACTTAAAAGTGGATATTAGACATTTAATATTGGATAAAGATACTAAAATTTGTACACCTAAAGAAGATAAGCAAGAAGAAGGACCCTGGATGAGAGGATCAATCCTCACTCAGAAAGACAAATGAGATGGACATTGGAAGGAGGAGCTAACAGGAAACAGGACAGGAGCTTATCACAGAGGACCTCTGAAAGATACCCAGCAGTATATTAAAGCAGATGCTGAGACTCAAAACCAAACTTTGGGCAGAGTGTAGGGAATCTTAGCAAAGAAGGGACAGATAGTAAGACTTGGAAAGGACAGGAGCTCCACAAGGAGAGCAACAGAACCAAAAATTCTGGGCACAGTCTGTTTTTTTGAGAGAGATACTTCAACCAAGGACCATTTATGGATATAACCTAGAACCCCTGCTCAGATTTGGCCCATGGCGGCTCAGTATACAAGTGGGTTCCCTAGTAATAGGAACAGGGACTGTCTCTGACATGAAATCAGTGGCTGGCTCTTTGATCACCTCCCTCTGAGGAGGAAGCAGCTTACCAGGCCACAGAGGAGGATAATGCATCCAGTCCTGATGAGGCCTGATAAGCTAGGATCAAATGGAAGGGAAGGAGGTCCTCCCCTATCAGTGGACTTGGAGAGGAGCATGAGCAGATATGAGGGAGGGAAGGTGGGGTTGGGAGGGAATGAGGAAGGGAGATACAGCTGGGATGCAAATTGAATAAACTGTAATTAATATAAAAAAATAAAAATTTAATAAAAGAAACCTAAGGAACATTCATTCTATGAAGCCACAGACACTCTGACACCTAAATTATACAAAGACTCATCAAAGAGAAACTCAAACCAATTTCACTCATGAACATAGATGCAAAAATACTCAATACTTGCAAACTGAATCCAAGAACACATCATCCACCAGGGATGCAGGGATTTTTCAGCATACAAAAATCCATTAATGTAATCCACCATATAAACAAACTCAAAGAAGAAAAACACACAATTATTTCATTATATGGAGAAAAGGCTTTTGACAAAATCCAACACCCCTTCATGATGAAAGTCTTGGAGGCATCAGGCCTATAAGGCACATACCTAAACATAATAAAGGCTACATACAGCAAGCTAATAGCCAACATTAAATTAAATGGAAAGAAACTCAAAGCAATTCCACTAAAATCAGGGACAAGACAAGGCTGTCACCTCTCCCCCTACCTCTTCAATATGGTATTTGAAGTTATAGTTAGAATAATAAAACAGCTAAAGAAGATTAAGGGGATACAACTTGGAAAAGAATAAGTCAAAATATCCCTATTTGCAGATGATATGATAGTATATGTAAGTGACCCTAAAAATTCTGCCAGAGAACCCCTACAGCTGGTAGGAGTACAGTTTCAGCAAAGTTGCTAAAGAGTAATTAAAAATAAAATCAGTAGCCTTCCTATACACAAAAAACAAAGGGGCTGAGAAAAAAAATAGAAAAACTGTACCCTTCACAATAACCACAAATAATATAAAGTATGTTGGTGTAACTCTTACCAAGCAATTGAAAGACTTGTATGTCAAGAACTTCAAGTTTCTGAAGAAGGAAATTGAAGAAGATACCAGAAGATAGAAAGATGTCTCATGCTCGTGGGTTGGTAAGATTAACATAATAAAAATGGGCATCTTACCAACAGCAATCTACTGATTCATTGCAGTTCTCATCAAAATACCATCAAAGTTCTTTACAGACCTTGAAAAAAACAATTCTCACCTTCATATGGAAAAACACATACTAGCTAAAATAATCCTATATAATAAAAAAACATCTGGAGGTATCTCCATCCCTGATTTCAAGTTATACTACAAAACAATAGTAAACAACAACAACAACAAAAACACAGCATGATACTGGCATAGAAATATCTTGATTATCTTAACTAAGTTTGGAAGACCTGCCCACTGTGGGTTTTGAACTGGGAGATCAGGAACTGAGTAGCAGCATGCATCATTGCTTTCTCTTTCTGAGTATGCATGTGAAATGATCAGTTCTCCCAGGCTCTTGCTGCCATGACTTGAGGCTATGGAACCTGGAACTGTGAGTTATGAAAAACCTTTTCTCCCCTAAATTGCTTTCCACAGGGGCATTTTATCCTAGCCATATGAAAAGGTACTAAGATATCATGTGACTAAATTACCTGTTCTTCCAAGAAGCCTGACACAAGTCTTTTGGTTCTTCCTATTGTCCTAAATGGAAAAACAAATGTCACCTTCTGGAATTGAGGACATCATTCTTAAAAAGGAAAAAAAAATCTACCGGTTGGTTGTCTTTTGACTTTGAATTGATGGGCGATGTTAGAACAAACTCTAACAAATTAGTCTAATATAAGACCTAAAAAAGTATCTTCAGGAGATACTGTGATGAAGATAGGGTGGATAAGATAATATTTCCACTGAGATCAGGGATAGATAAGGCAATCTAGGGCTTGGGCTAGAAGATGAAGCATTAAGAAGGTGGCTCTATAAACCACACATTCATCTTATATTGGGAAATTTTTTTGAAATAATAGTCATTCTGTTGCTACAATTATCCCATAAATATTTACAAGGAGAAATGTCTGTTTTCAGAGAAACGGAGGTTTCACAGTGTCATTAAAATGACCAACGTCACAGTTACACTTGAGTCTTTCTTTGACTATATTCAGTTTAACTTTGATGATTGCATGCTGTGCAGAGAACCGATTTTTTCAAATGACTGCATGACACGAATGTGCTCCTGAGACTGGGGGGTCATCTCATTTTAAACTGACTCAGTGCCTGGAAAGAGGAAGTCCATTTTGTGTTCAGACCCCGATGCACAGATTGCCTGATCCAGCTTTGTGCAAGGGACTTGTATTTAAGAAGGCTGTGCTAGAAATGAAAAAGGAAGGGGAGGAGAGGTAAAGGAGAAAGAAGGTAGGGGAGAGAGAGGAGGTGGAAGGAAACACTCACATTAGTTCCATCATCTTGGCATTTGTATTCTATTTATGCCATAAGCTTTTTGTCCCTCTAATCTGACTGTTCTCTTTTTCTGGATGTTTTTAGTATTCTGTTTGGACTCTTCTGTTGACTTTTAAACTATATTTCTGTGTCTGATCCAAAAATTATAGTAAGCATATTTATATTCCCTCTACTTTTCCATTGTACTTAATACTTCATGAACAATGTCTGAGCCCTTCTTCCTGAGGCAGACAAGTCATTGAAACTGACCATAATTCACTTACCTCTTTTTCACCCCCTATGTTTTTATTTTCACATGTGCTGTAAATATAAAATTAGTTGTGTGCCCACATATGCAATGGCTATTGAAATATCTTTTTTCACCTTTATCCTTTCTGTTGGCCTATATTCCTTCCAGGATGTCTGGGATTGTGTTTAACTTCACGCTAAAAAACTCCAACATTTTCCACAGCATAAGTCTAACAGAAACATCTTCACTCTCAGGTGAGAAATCAGGCACCTGTGAGAGAGTATCTGAGAGAGAGGTGGGGGCGCAGAATGGACTGTGGCCTGATCTTTATTCTAACATTTTAACATTACGCAAATGTCTGTATTTGACATTGTTTCCTTTAAATGAAAAATATTATGTTGGTATACACTGTTCTACGTATTCTTATTTTCTAAATTTGTTCTTTGAAAATTTCATGTATTTATATTCTAATACATTCTAATTATTCTTGCCTCACCATCTGTCACCCCTTCCCATCCCTGCCAGTCTCCCCTCCTCCCTACAAATTTCTTTCCCTCATTCATGTCTTACTTTGACCCATAAAAATTTCATTTCTTCACTGTTTCTAGTTTTCCTATGAGATGCCATCATTGAACTTACACAGATGATCTTAATGTTCTTCTAAATAAATCATTAGTATTGCAGTGTACATTGTTTGTTTAAATGGCATTGAACCAACCTTGAGTTCTGTGGACAAACCTTACTTGATTGTTGAGACACACAGATAATTAAGGTGGCCGTCAGGACTCTCACCTTCTTTATTCATTTGCAAATGGCTCAGCAGGTAAATGCATTTTGCCATATAAGCCTGATCATCTGAGCTCCATTACAGAATTCCATGATGGAGCTGAAGTTGAATTTGAAAATTATCCTTTGACTTCCACACACTTGTGAAATGTGCTTTTGAGCACACACAACAACAACAATTAATGAAGAAGTCTATATGGAGTTGGTGGCCTTTTTTTCTAGAGGGCTTTTCAACTTGAGGTGCACTGAAGTTGGAATCTCAGGGAACCTGAGTCCTTGCTGCTAGCAACAGCATTTCCAGAGTGTTCTAACTGCTTGTAGTGCATTCTTTTTTGAAGAGGGGAATAAACAAAAAACAAACAAAAAATTCTTTTTTCCTGTCAAGCTAAACAGAGCCAAGAGTTCATGATTTTAAAAAACTTCCATCCAGCCTTCTCTAAATGGCAAGGCATGAAGTAATTGAGAGACAGATTCTAAACACTTGGAAGAATTCACAAATGAGAAAGAGCCAGGAATATGATTATGACTTTTGTACTAAAATCTCAAAGACCAGACAGTCAGATTATCCAGGCATACAAAGGGCCACTTCAGGTGGTAAAGGGTGTGCTTCACAGGCTTTCTCCACCAAACCACAGGGCTGGAGAAAGTTAAATATGCCTCTCCCAGTTATGTGAACAGAGGCCCAAAGCACAGAAGGACTCCCTTGTGGCAAAAAAGTAAAAAGATTTGTCTAATGAAGTGACCCCCAGGGAAATTCACTGCAAGGCCCACTTTTTCTGGGGAAATATTTTCTTTTTTCTTTTTATTTTATTTTTTTCTTATCAGTTACATTTTATTAACTCTGTATCCTAGCCGTGTCCCGCTCCCTCATTCCCTCCCAGTCCCTCCCTCCCTCCCTCATCTCCACCGTGCCCCTTGCCAAGTCCACTGATAGGGGGGACCTCCTCCCCATTCATCTGATCCTGTTTTATCAGGTATCTTCAGGACTGGCTGCAAAGCTCTCCTCTGTGGCCTAACAGGACTGCTCCTCCCTTGGGGGTGGGGAGGCCAAAGAGCCAGTCATTGAGTTCCTGTTAGAAATAGTCCTTGTTCCCTCACTATGGGAAACCAATTGGTTACTGAGCTACCACAGGCTACATCTGAGCAGAGGTTCTAGGTTATATCCATACATGGTCCTTGGTTGCATGTCAGTCTCAGAAAAGACCCTGTGCCCAGATATATTTGGTCCTTGTGGAGCTCCTATCCTTTCCTCATCAGACTAACTCCCCTTCTTTCTTATGATTCCCTGTACTCTGCCAAAGGTTTGGTCATGAGGCTTTGCTTTGAAAACACTGCTAGTTAGAGTCTTTCAAATGTGCTCAGTAGACTCCTGTCATACGTTCAATGCACATCCCATCTGTCTTTCTAAACGAGGATTGATCATCTTACCCCATGTCTGCTCTCTTGATTATCTTTTTTAGGTGTACAGATTTCATTATGTTTATCATATCTTATAGGTCTATATAAGTGAGTATATACCATGTTTGTCTTTCTCCTTCTGAGATATTTCACTCAGGATGTTCTTTTCTAGATCCCACCATTTGCCTGCAAATTTCATGATTTCCTCCTTTTTGATTGCCGAGTAGTATTCCATTGTGTAAAAATACCACAATTTCTGTACCCATTTCTCTATTGATGGACATCTGGGTTGTTTCTAGGTTCTGGTTATTACAAATAAAGCTGCTATAAACATGGTTGAGCAAATATCCCTTTTGTGTACTTGAGCAAAGTTTGGGTATATACCTAGCAGTGGTATAGCTGGGTCTTGAGGAAGCACTATTCCTAATTGTCTTAGAAAGCGCCAGATAGATTTCCAGAGTGGTTGTACCAGTTTACATTCCCACCAGCAGTGGAGGAGGGTTCCCCTTTCTCCACAACCTCTCCAAGCATGTGTTGTCCCTTGAGTTTTTCATCTTGGCCATTCTGATGGGTGTAAGGTGATATCTCAGGGTCGTTTTGATTTGCCTTTCCCTGATGGCTAATGAGGATGAGCATTTCTTTAAGTGTTTCTCTGACATTTGATAGTCCTCTGTCGAGAATTCTCTGTTTAGCTCTGGGGAAATATTTTCAAGATAAATAATGCCAGTGAGGACCAAAAGGGACAGATAGAAGACAAAAATGAGAAAAATCACCCCATTTGGTAAATTCACTCAGTTCAAAACATTTTCTAACTCTCATCTTTGTGTCCAATTAGCAAGACCCCCAAAAGACTACCAAGAGTTGAGTCCATTGAAAAACTCTCAAGGATCTTTATTCACAGCTTGAACTGGGACTCTCACAGACACCAAGGCAATGGTATTCAACTGAGAGCCCCGAGCTCAGGATTGAGGGTGATAAATACATCCTAGGTCCCAGTCCCTCTCAGCATGCAGGGAGATTCCAGCCTGGCAAGCTTCTATTGGTTGAAACACAAAAGGGAATGTTGCATTTTAAAACGATTGGCTGTGGGAAGGTGCCAAAACCATAAACGTTTCTGGCTTTTACGTCCTCTCTTGTTGCGGGAGAAACATCTGGTTGTGGGTTTTGGTCAAAATGTCCTGTCCTAGGCTCATTGTCTGTTGCCAGGGGAGAGGGGTGATTAGCACATTTCCAGGAACAAGGCTATGTGACTTTTGTAAGGAGTTGGGGGCCATCTGGGCCGGTTTCCTGGCAACAGTATCTCTAGTGGGCAGAAAGGAATGCAGCAAGGCTGGCGGCCCCCTCCCACCCCCGCCCGCGCAGCTGGACATGTCTCAATGTGCTTGGTATTTGTTCAAGCTTATGCTTTTAAACTTTAATCCAATAACCCAAAAACCTAATTCTTTATACTTTTGATCTTTCACTTTAAAAACAGAAAGGGTTTCCAATGATGGAAAGAAGATACTAGAAGGCCAACCCTAGAGCCACAAAGAATTATTTTCAGAGTTTGAAACCTAATCACTACGGTCCTCAGTGATGATTATTGGGGAACAATGACCTCGTTTATCTTAATGTCATCATTTTAAAACAAACGTTCTTGGGGATATAATGCATCACTTTTACAGATTAACCAATAAAGACAAATCCCATTCAAAGACAGTTTTTTCCTTTATATAAATTCTACTTCCATCACACTTTGGACTTTTTGAAGGGCAAGAAGTTGTTAAGAGAGAGTTTCATGCAGCCTAGGTTGGTCTTGAATTTTCTATGAAGGAGAGGATGATTTTGAACTTTAGGACTTCTGATACCATGTCCCCCCCCCCCATCCAATACTGTGCTTACAGGCATGTATTTATTCTTGCTGAAATCCACAGCCACCCTTACTGCTACTTTCTGTGGTGATTGTTCATTTATTTTTTTCTGACTGCTTTTCAAACGTTTTGATTCTCATTGATTTTATGAAATTTGATTATACTGTGTTTTTCTGTTCCTTCCTTCCTTCTTTCCTTCTTTCCTTCCTTCCTTCCCTCCTTCTTTTCTTCCTTCTTTCCTTCTAATGATTTGAAAGTGTTGCGTCTTGTATCTGTAAATTTGTGATATCCATCCAATTTCAAAAATTCTTCAGTATTATTTTTTAAATGTTTCTTCTCTCTCTCCTCTCCTCCTTCTCATGGACCATAATCACAAAGTTCTCTGTTAGGTCATTTCAGCTTCTCTACCACTCCACGATGCCCTTATTATTCTATTTCTTTTTGTTTCATTTGGGATAATTGTATTGCATGTTCTTGTGTGACATTTACCAAGGAGACCTGAACAAATATCTTTTCATCCTAGCTAGGCACTGATGATTGACCAAAGACCCAAGTATAGTTTAGTGAACCAGTAATTTTATTGGTGTTATTTATAGGAGCATGGTTGAGGGATCCTTAGAGGAGTGTATATAATTCAATGACAGCTGCATCATCAAAAAAGCTGTGACCATCTCTGGGATTCCTGCATACTTTGCAGTTAGCTCTGCTAGTTGACTTCTCTCAGTGTCCTTTCTTCCACAAATTAATACTGCTTATATAACCTCAGCCTTGTGCATACTGTAACTGTCAGGGACTTTCTGAATATTATAAGTTTCATTTACTTCTTAAGCTTTTTATGTTTCATTTGGTTTCAGAGTCTTATGAGGCCCCCTCATCCTTCCATTCTAGGCAAGAATGTTTTAACTCATTGTAAAGAGCTACAGTAGAGCTCTCAAGCATAGTGATCTTTCTTTTGACTGTCTAATCTGACATACATACCACTCTATGTAATTTCGTCTCAAACATTGTAGTTAGAAGGATTTTCAGGATATTCGTTTTATAATAACATCCTCTACTCCATTTTTAAGCTTTAGAATAATTATGTTGTGCTGCCAATTGAGAATATTTGTACTTGTTTCTGTCACTTTTGATGAACGCTTTTATTCTGTCCTCTGTGCTTGATTTTTCTGCTTTTGTGTATTCCAGGTGATTAAAATAGTTTAAAAGATTTATCTTTATTTTTAATCATTTGTATGCATATGTGTCAAGGGACAGTATATACATGCAAATGCAATTGCTTATGGTGGCCAGAAAAAGGCATTGGATTCCCTGCAGCTAGAACACAGGCCACTGTAAGCTGCCCTGTGTTGTCTCCTATGTATTTCTATATTCTCATACAACTCTTAACCCTAACTATGTACTACTCTTATGTTCATTTTGGAAACATGAAACATTTTGAACTTCCTGGATTTCTAAATCTCATTGTGTCTGGGCACATTCAATTATTTCTTATTGCTAAGATATGACTCTTCCAAGTTGCTTTAGGATGATTCAACTCCCACTCTCCATTTCATGTGTTGAAGCCTGAGCTCCCCTCTCTGACAGAGATTGGCCTAGAGGTGAGGTCCAGTGGGGCCCGGCCACTGTAGTTCTGATGCTGTAGATTGTTGTTCTTATAAAAGATGAAGAGGTGCTGCAGACATCTTTGCCATGTGAAAACACACTTTACCAGGCAGAGTGTCACATCAGAAACCTTTATCTGCAACTGTGAAAAAACATATTTATGTTGTTTGAGTAATATGTTACCTGGTATTCTGTCCTGAGAGGTTGGGCTCCCTAGTACTCAAGTGATTTGTTAGGTCACCTTCTTTGGATAGTGGAAAAAGCCCCATTTTCCACTCTGTGTGGACAGGAGCTGTGATTTTAATCTGAGTATATGTAGTGTGACTCAAGGCCATCCTGGCTGACACAGAGATCTGCCTGCCTCTATCTCCCGAGTAGTAGGATTAAAAGAATGTGCCACCACATCCTGCTGGCTATGAGGTTATATTTTGTTTTGTTGTGTTATGTCTTCAAAACCATAGCTTTTGCTTTTTACTTGGTAGCCCATTGTGGCAATAAAAATTTAGAGAAAATCAAGCTCATGTAACAGAAAAACATTCTTTAATAAAGACTTTTCTATTCTTTTTTTAAATTTTTATTTTATTTTTTATTTATTACAATTTATTCACTTTGTGTCCCAGCTATAGCCCCCTCCCTTGTCCCTTCTAAATCCCACCTTCCCTTTCTCTTCTCCTCTTTTTTTTCTCTATTAATTACACTTTATTCACTTTGTATCCCCCCTGTGGTTCTCTCCCTCCTCCAGTCCCAATCCCTCCCTTCCTCTACCCTCTGTATGCATGCCCCTCCCCAAGTCCACTGATAGGGGAGGACTTTTTTTTCCTTCCTTCTGATCCTAGTCAATTAGGTCTCATCAGGAGTGGACTTTTTATATTCTTAAAAGCAGGACTTACAAGTTCATTCCTGCATAATTTACTATTTTGTGTGCCAAATGGGAGTGTGCTATGATTAATGCAAGACAACACATTTGACAAACACCCTTGTTAGCTGTGTCTTTACAGTAGCCACAAGCAAACAGAAAATACTGTTTTTCTTTCATAAAAGGTACACATTGGCACATTTGTGACTGCCATTGACTTGATAAATGATAGGAGAGTCTCTTACACAATTTATATCACTGCAGAGTAAGCACCCTTTCTTGGATTTTATTCTGCCTGTGTGCTGCTGACCATATTGTTCTTCTTCAAGAAAGTTTGAAAGAGAACAGGTCACTAAGAATTACAACTGCCTAGCAGTATTGACAAAGCTGGTTTCATGTACTAAACACCTACTATGTGTCAGGCACACTGTGCTAAGAATTCTCATTTCAGTAACTCACTGCACTGCTTAGTTTCAATGGTCAACATGATATTACCTAGAATCACAGGGGAACAGAGTTTTAATGAGAAATATCCGTATCATGTGAACCTGTGGACATGCTGTGTGGCATGGTCTTGGTTGTTAGTTTAGAGGAGAAATTGTAGCTGGCTGGCCTACATGGCACACTTCTAACCAAGAAGCATAGCACATTTTGCTCTTGACACTGAACACTGAATATTGAAGTAGTGTGAGGAGTCCACAGCTGGCCTGTGGAGTTGTCCACACTCTCCACATCTCCTTTCATGTGCTTCTGAATAGAGATCTTGGTAGTATGAGCACTCACTGTCCAATCCAAGGTAAGGTGCTAACTAACCACAGCCAGTGGGCTTCCACTGTGTAAGTCTTTGCTCATGTACAATACAGCAGAACCTATTCTCTGATACTATCCGTGGAGTAGCTTATTTCTGCACCTTTTAATGACCCATGGATGCTGCTGTCTTGTTTGGGAATGCCTTAGTAATGATGGCATTAATTGATGAAAAGTTCTAGTCCACTGAGGCACCACCATTCCCTAAGCAGAGGATCCTTAAATGTATGAGTATAGAGGAATTGCTGAACAAGTAGCAAGCAAGCATCACATGGTTTTAATGTAACTTCTGTTTGTGCTCCATCCTTGACTTCTTGCAGTGATAGACTGGGACCTGGGTATAAGCCAAATAAGCTCCTTTCTCCCCTATGTTGCTTTTTTTTAGGATGCTTTTATCACAGCAACAGAAATGAAACCAGGGCACTGTTTCAATCTCATCATATCTCTGGTTAGCACATTTCCTCAAAAGCTGCAACCATCTGAATCCAGAGATCCTATGGGTGCCTAACTCTACTTTCTCTGAGGTCAGGTTTCCTGATGCCCTAGTGTCATCATGTAAGCCTGGCTGGCCTGGAGCTCACAGAAATCTACATGCCTGTGCCTCCCTAGCACTGGGATTAAAGACATGCAGCACCATGACTGATTTTTAATTTTTAATATATTATTTTTCACAGGATGCATTGATATTATCCAGGTGACTCCCTTTAAATGGTACAGATTCTTCTGTCAGCTTCATACAGTCCACCAGCTCCACCTGTGATCTTGAGCTAGCTCTCTGACTTCTCACTCCCATTAGGAGGTCTTTTATTATAAGCTTTAGGGACTGTGGCTTCAGGGCACTAGGCCAAGAAGGGCTGGTGTATGTTGACAGCACCCCAGTCTGGAGGAGAGTCCGCTGGATGAACCCCAACCATATGAGGCTTTGTGAGCAAAATGATCATTATCATGACTTAAGGATGCCAGCCCTGCTCTTGCTCCTCTGGATAGAGAAGGAGCTTAAGACAAGTGCAAGGGTCAGCAGGTTCTCTAGAGAATACCCACTGGACATTATTACAGTGGGGTGCTGCCTTCTGCCCACACTGTGAAGTGCCTGCCCTTGGAAGGAATAAGTGAGCAGCATCCCCAGGCTGTAGAACAAGCTGCCTCCTGCCAAGAGCCCTGGCTAAACTAATGGTTCAGATACTCAATAAGGGCTGAATATCACTGTGCTGAACAGGCCCAGCCCAGCCACAGGGCAGAGGAAATCCCAGGAACACCCTGTTCCCTGCTTTCTCCTGCCATTTCCCAAGGTACTTGCCTTTGATCTCCACACAAAGAAATCAGGCCTATTATAAACCTGATTATCCTCTAATGACAAGACTACAGACCACATCAAATGACCCTGCCCAGATCCCCAGCAAAACTAAAAAAGGGTCAGGGTGAGTCAGCCAGCAACAGAAGCAGGAGTTGGCTTCAGGCGTCTAAGATGTTAGGCTCAAGGTCCTGCACTTAGAAGGCCTCTGTGAAAGCCACTTCCCTAGAATTTCAAGGCCCTTCACCTTTCAAGTCTCCCCTCTAGCAGTTTCTAAGAAATTCCACAGACTGCTTGCTCTCTTTTCATATGCTCCATGAGTTCCAGAATTCTTTTATTGCCTTCGTTCAGTTTCTAAGAAATTCCACAGACTGCTTGCTCTCTTTTCATATGCTCCATGAGTTCCAGAATTCTTTTATTGCCTTCGTTGACTTTGTGACCATACCCCAATATAACCCCTGTAGTGAGAATTTCCCTCTAAAAATACCTTAGGGTCTAATTGTTGTGACTGTATGAAATTACTAACATGAATGGACATGTGTATCTTTCTTCAGTGCCAGAATTAATAAAATAACAAGAAATTTAAAAGCTGCATTGATTTCATTGGCTGAAATTTGCCAAGTTGTCCCAATTTCTCTTTATCATCAACTAAAGCACATAGGTTCCTCATTCCAATCAGTTAGTAATATTAACCATTGTATCACACACTACACATATCTCATTAAAGCTATCATCTATCTGTCTCTCTCTATTAATGTGGATATATGTATGTTGCAGAATGGCCATGAAAGGTTAAAGAGATTGCAGAGCCCTGGAGTCAGATAGTAAACCTTGTGGAGGAAGAAGAGTCTTCTGGAGGCCTCACTGCTGGGCTGAGCCACAGAGGCAAGAGGGTGTCTGGAGAGGTGGCTCAGTGGTTAAAGGTGCTTGCTACTGAGCCTGACACTTGAGTTCGATCCCCAGAACCCACATGGTAGAGGAAGAGAACTGACTTCATTAGGTCAACCTCTGACTTCCACACATGTGCACATACATACAAATAAACACACACATATACATACACACAGGTAAAATACAATAAAACATTAAATGGCCAGGAAAATAGCTCATAGTGCCTGGTGCCATTGCTCATGACTTTCATTCAATTTCTGGGACCCACATGGTGGAAAGAGAGAACTTACTCCAGCAACTTGTCTTCTGACCACTGAGAGTGAGCCACAGAAACCACAGTTAGATGGATAGATAGATAGATAGATAGATAGATAGATAGATAGATAGATGGAAGAAAGAAAGAAAAGAAAGAAAGAAGGAAGGAAGGAAGGAAGGAAGGAAGGAAGAAAGAAAGAAAGAAAGAAAGAAAGAAAGAAAGAAAGAAAGAAAGAAAGGAAGGAAGGAACAGAGGAGCCTTGGAGTTGTGTGGAGCAGTCTAGATGACATGCTGGACCTTGGAGGGCACGGCTGTTATGCCCAGTTTGTGAGACCCCAAAGACCACCAGGAATTAACTCCACTGCAAACATGTGAGGGTTTATTTGATATGTAAATGAGTCCAGGTGGCAAGCTCCCTGTGAAGAGGAATGTGGTGAGAATGCCTAGAGGAACAAGGTTTTTAAAGGAAAAAAAAAAAAAACACATGCAGGCAGTTACATGCCTTGGCATTACATGATTGGGTAAGGGAAATTAACTTGTGAAATGATTGCTTTATTTTAGACATCAAGACCATAAACAGTTCTAGTTCAGTTTTCTATCAACTTTATCTTTAGTGGGCAGGAAAAGAATGTGGTAACGCTACTTCTTCCCCTGCAGGTGGTTGGACATGTCTCCATCTTCTTGGCCTTTGTTCAGGCTTGTGCTTTAAACTTTAAAGCAATACCCCCCAAAATCTAAATTTTAATTCTTTGGTCTCTCACAGTGGCCCCATACACAACTGGGTCCAAATGAAGGGAACAATGGGTGGATACAATTCTAGTAGGCCATATCAATGTAGAGCCCCAGCTGAGCTTAAGTCCCTGAGATCGTTGGAGTTCTCTATTTGTATGTCCTTGACTCCTCCGCCCCCCACACACACATAGTGGTCACACAAAAGTTTTCTGGAACTATCATAGTATTAAGTGTCTTTCTCATTATTGGGTCCAGATGTAGGAGTTTCACCCTCCCCTTTGATTAGTATGTCTGGAAGGTTCTGGGCCTGTTTTTTTCTGACACTATTTTCATATGTCCATAGGTTCAAATTGATTTCTTTGATGATTTTATAGGGTAGCATCCTTTGTCCTTTGGAAATGACCGTTATCAACCTGTGCCTCTTGAGTAGTGGCAGGCAGATGGTGGTATTTACATGCTCACCAAGGAGCAGAATCTTACTGCTCCTGTGTTTGCATTTAAAGTGGAATCAAAGGCTGTTTGTAGAATGGGTTCTCTCAGGACAAGGCTTACCCTGCACTAATGCCAGACAAAAAGGCTCCAGGAAGAATACAGCTGTGAATCAAAACAGTGACACCCATATCAGCATTGGGGGTAAGGCAGTACACAACAAAATACTATCTGAGCAGATAATGGCTGTAAAATTCATGCTCTAGAAAACACAGAGCACTGGCCCCCTCCAACAGGGGCTGGCTGTCAGCATCTGTCTGAACTGCTGAACTGATATGATTGAATCTTCTGGGTTCAATAACCATTTTGTGATGTGGACCAGTATTTTACTGGCTCTATGGATTTTTAACATTCAAACTTCAAGGAAGTACTGAAATCAAGAAGTTACTATTTTTGTTTGTGTGTTTGTTTGTTTCAAAATAGCCCAACTGTATCACTTTCACCATTCTCCAGCTTTTCTTTTCTTTTCTTTTCTTTTCTTTTCTTTTCTTTTCTTTTCTTTTCTTCTCTTTCTTTTTCTTTTCTTTCTGTTGCCAGGAAAAAAAAAGTCCCCACCAAGTCCTCAGTTTGCTTGGAAGCTGGAACTGAAAGGAAGTACAGGCAGCTACTTCATTGCTTCAAGGGAAGCCTCCAGCCACACCCACCAGAGTGGAGCCTTCTGGTCTCCAGAAGTCATTATGCACTTAGCACCCTCATTAATTTTTTTTACCCCTGAAGTGCTTCTGATGAATGTGAGGGCTGTGGGCTAAAGCCATACCAGCCTGTCCTGATAAAAGGTTCTGTGTTCAGTTTTCTAAAAGTGTCCTTAGAGATTTCCCAGCTTCCTGCTCTTCCTAAAACAGAACTGCATGTGCAAGGCCTTCAGAGAGGAAGAATTCAGTCCTTTTGGGATATCCAAAAGGATACTGAAGTTTTGGAGGAGAGGCTCTGGGGGTATTTTCAAAGGTTGGAATTTTTGGGAGGATAGACATGTAAATGGACCTTTCATTATTTATTGCAGACTGAAAAACTCTACAAGCCAGCATCTGCTGGGCTTTGGCTTTGGCCTCCCTCCTGAGATTCTCACACAAGCTGTCCTAAACCACAATGCCCTCTTAACTTTCTGTGATGGAGTCCATGTGACCTGGGTTGCCTACCTCAGCCGGTTCTCTGGGCTCCATCCTCAGAAATCACATTGATAGAGGACATTATCTCTCTTAGATATCCTGGACATGAATCTGGGGCTATACAACAAGAGCACACCTAGTGAACCAGGGTAGCTGTGAGTAGCCAGCAGTCCATCACAAAGCTTTGCAGTAGTGGCTTTTATTAAGCCGTAGGGACTGTGAAACACTTGTGTCAGCTTTAGAGTTTTTACCATGAGCTGGAAGATGCTGTGCATGTGTGCAATGCTTTCTGTAAGGTTATGGAACAAAACTAAATAAAGACAATTAGGCATACGACAAATCTTATATATAAAAGAGGTTTATTAGGTAGATATGAAGAGACAGAAGGGAGAGCAGGAGATGATGGGGGAAAGAAAGAGAGAGAGAGGGAAAGAGAGAGAAGGGAGAAAAGAGAGGGGGTGCCCCGATAGAGAGAAAAGACCAAGAGAGCAATAGAGACCAATAGAAGAACGACCAAGAGAGAAAGGACCAAGAGAGTGACCAAGTGTCGGGTTGTCCTTTTAAGGGGACAATGCCTTCCAGGTTTGGCCACCTGGCCTGTGACACATGATGGCATCATAAGTTGCTAGGCAACCCAGAAGAAAATTTTGTTCCAAAATCCTAACACTTTCTATGTGGGGCCTTTGGGAAGGAGGACTCTGAAGCATAAATAAAGTGACATCCTGTATCCTGAGATCCTGCTGTGTCCTCCATTGACTCAGCCACTGACCGCTGGTGTCCAGGCAGTCTGCTGCTGTTTTCAGGCTTGGTTTAGATACTTGCCAATGGCACCTTGGGCTTCCGCTGTCAAGGCTGTCTCTGCATGCTGACAGTGTTCAACATCTTCTTCATGCCTCGTGAAGATAGTGACACTTCAAACTGCAGATGACCACTGTAGCTAAACAGAGGTGCTCTGGACAGCCAGAAGGGGGGCTAAAATCCCTGGACATTCCCAAATATTTCAATGCATCTATCACATCACAGACCATGAAGATACTTGGTTTTGTTTTTGATCCATCAGCCACATTGGGTCCTGGGTGTTCTGGACATCAGAGACCAACATTGACTCTAAACATAAATTGTTGTAATTCGACTCTTGAGCCTTCAGGCCTCAGGGTACTTCAGTACCCTGAAGTATACTTCAGTATACTTCTGTATACTATGTTGGGTAAGAGTTGCTGGGTAGCTACTGTAGGATACTCTGGCAAGGCCAGAAGCTGGGAGCTCCTTTAGACCAACTGAGCAGTGAAAGGAAAAACATGCCTGTTCAGCTTCCAACTTAATACAGTCTTGGGGTTTAGCAAGCAGTTTATTAGTAACTAAACTTAACTGAACATAATAATAGTGTTTGGTGTTACTAACGCCTTATAGTTTAGTGCTTAGACCAATGACAGAGGTCCTTCTTTGGTTATATAAGAATTATTTATACATATATACACATTAGCATTATTTGAGTTATATTTGCCTTATTTGGTATGGCACTGTTTTTTGTTGTTGTTGCTGGTGCTGTTGTTGATGGCTTAAAATTTGCCTGTTTCTTTTTTCTTGACTTATGAATCCAGAAGAGGTTCCCCTAATATTGCTGTATTTGTGATGTTTCACATGGTTTTCTCTATTAACTTGTAAATTGATATTTTCACAGTCTGGTGGCACCTTGTCTAATAATTCAAAGTTTGTAAAGGTATTGAAACCTGTCTTCTGCTCTACTATTACCTGGTTTAAAGTTAATGTTCTATGTGAATTTGAACATGCTATGGATTCTATTATCATTGTGTGGTATTCTAAAAGTATTTTTTTCTAGTAAACATATTTTTTAATTAATTTTTTATTTTAAATTATTTTTTATTTTTTAGTTTTAACTTTTATTAATTACACTTCATTCACTTTGTATCCCTATAAACCCCTTCCTCCTTCCCTCCCAATCTCACTCTCCCTCCCCCTTCTTCACGAATGACCTTCCCCAAGGGAGGTCCCCCTCTCCTTCCTTCTGATCTTAGTCTATCAGATCTCATCAGGAGTGGTTGCATTGTTATCCTCTGTGGCCTGGTAAGGCTGCTCCCCCCTCAGGGGGAGGTGATCAAAGAGCAGGCAAATCAGTTCATGTCAGAGGCAGTCCCTTTTCCCATTACTAGGGAACCCACTTGGACACTGAACTGCCAAGGGCTACATCTGTACAGGGGTTCTAGGTTATCTCCATCAATGGTCCTTGGTTGGAGTATGAGACTCTGGAAAGATCCCTGTGTTCAAATTTATTAGAAATGTTATAATGAGGTGTAGAGTGCTTTGTTCTTTTTTTTTTTAAAATCCCAGATACTATGAAGAAGGGAAATTGTGGTGGGGTTGGGCTAATTGGGAAATGAGAAAGAAAGACAATATAGACAGGGAGGGATGGAAAATAGTCAACACTAAGGATGTTTGAAAAGGCTGTAGAAAAATATTTTATGTTTACATTAAAATGAAGATATACTATTTTAAGTATATGTAAAACATACATAAATAATTTAAATAAAGTTACACCACTCTCCTTAAGAGCCATTGACTGACAAAAACTTAGTGCCAGTCATGAAAAAATTCACTTTGAGTTGATGGTCAAGGAAATTAAAGAGACTGACAAGATAATAAGGTGACTGTCATTGCTCTGGGTTGCCTCCTAGAACTTGAAAGCAAGACCCTATTGCTGAAGTCACCACACAATTCAGATATAGTACTTACAGGAATTGAGCTGGAACTGACCCAAAAGCCACCTCTCTGGGAAATTAGCTCTTGTCATATCTGAGGGTGTCATGCAGACTGCAAAGGGATAACAACAATTAACAGTTTAACCTAGATGTAAAGCCTAAAACTGTGAGGCCTGAGAAACCCCATATCTGTAAAAGAAAATCCTTCTTAAGGATAAATGACCTAGGCATAAACTCCTGTTTCAAAAAGGAGAAAAACCCACACCAAAAAACTATGCTTTGACCACTCACCTCTGGTAATATTTAGCCATCACCTCCAGCAATGGCTAATCAGTGAATACATGAAGTTTACCCAGGTATTCTTTACAAAAGGATGAGTAAAACAATTAGTTTGGCCTTCCAGGCAAACAATTTCCTCCAGACACCCAATATTTGCTAAATGTCAATCAATCATAGAACTGCCAAGCTGGAACTGCCTGAACCTTGATATAACCCTAAACAAAAGCCCCTTTTTCCCTGAGCTCAGGGCTCTACACTGGAGAGCCACTGAGTTGATGATGCTCAAACTTGAGGTGTGAGCTCAAGCTTGTAATAAAAAATCCTAATGTGTTTGCATTGGAATCAGCTCCTTGGTGGTTTTTAGAGTCTTTAGAGTCTTGGGCATAACAAAACCATAACAATGACTGGCATGGCAAGATATCTCCAAGGTATAATAGTAGCACTTATATCTTGGGGGTTACCAATAGCCATCTAGTTGGTTCATGGGAAGAAATTCATGCCTGGTACTATAAACCTAGCCACCTACCTGTGGCTGATGAAGTCATGGATTCTAGAGGAGAATCTGCTACTCTGTGAATCAGTGTAATTCCTAACTGCATTCTAAATAATTAACCTTATCGCCACAAAGATGTGTAGTTCCCATCTTCATTAAAGAAGCTTCTTTTGGTAGCAGATGGAGACCACTTCAGAAATCCACAACAGGTCAAAATGAAGAAAACAACTGACCATGTGATAGCCAACTCTTCTGATATATTTACAACACAATCTTTATACCTAAGGCTAATGAAACATTGAGGGGAAAAAAAGAAGAATTTTAAGAGCCAGAGTATTAGGGCATTTGCTGTAAGAAAGTATGATGGAAAAGCTGTATCCATGAAATCCCAGAAATATGGTTGCCTAAATGACTTGTCAATATTGATATAGGAAATCTCACAAGGTCCCCCTAGACCAATGATTCTCAACCATCCTAATGCTGTGACCCTTTGCTACAATTCCTCATGTTGTGGTGCCCCCTGACCATAAAATTATTTTGTTGCTACTTCATAACTGTAATTTTGCTACTGTTGTGAATCATAATGCAAATATCTGATATGCATTTTATTTGATATGTAACTTCAAGTGTGTCTTGACTCGCAAGTTGAGAACCACTGAGATGAAGAGCTACAGACAATTAATGGCTGCTGCAAGAGAATCTGCCTTCTCCAGGGACAAGCCCCTGATGGGATATCCGATTCCAAATGGTCATCCATATATATCTGCAGGTTGTATTTTGTGTCTGTACATGAGCATGTATGTGTGTGTCTGTGTGGTGTGCATGTGCATGTATGTGTGTATAAAACAACATTGAAAAAAGAGGTCATGGATTTTCGGGGAAGTGAGAGACACAAGAGGAATCGGTGGGGGGAGAATTAAGGGTGGAAACAAAGTATTTATTATGAAATTCTCGAAAACTTAATAAGAACAGAGAAGAATTGGGTGTGTATGATTGGAAAATTACCTACACTATTTCTATCATAATGTCTTCTCCCAAATGTTTTGAGTTGTAGATTTTTTTTTAACTTCCCAAAATTAACCATAAGGCAACTGAAACTTCTAGAGTCAACAGCCTCAAAGGATGCCTACTCTAATATTCTAAGGTCTGGGGACTCAAATGTTATAATAATAACATTAGAGCTTGAACTCTCACTGATGGCCAGGGTGACATATTTCATGGATGTGGCTGGGTATGCCAGAATCTAGTGTCTTGTGAAAACCTCAAGCCAACAGGGTTGGAGGCAGATAGCAGCAGGCCAAAAGAATTGTTCAGGAAGGGGAAGATTTGGTTAGATTCCATTCATCACCTTGTCCAGGTGCAAGAATGGGGAATATGGAGGCCTTTCTAGGTCTTCACACTCCACCTCTACAGCTCACTAGGCATGCTATAGAAGTAGTTAGAATATCCCAGTCAGCTCGAGATGTCCAGCAAGAGAAATGTAACCATGGTATTTTGGTCCACAGAGCTTTGCTCTGGATTGTCTGATGAGCTGAGATTTTCTCTAAACTCCCCCCACTACCTGTACCTCTAGCCCACTAAATTATTCCCTCACTAACTTAGAAAAATCAATAGTTCACTCAATGCCTAAACTTGACAACTTTACCTTCCAAGGGCCAAGATGACACTGCAGTGGTATATGTGATTCACAAAGCCATTTTATGAAAAGATTAGATTTGCCATATAAAACACCAAACAGCTGATTCACTGGCTTGAAATTTTTTTAATATTTTTATTAATTACACTTTATTCACTTTGTATCCCCCCGTGGCCCTCCTCTTCTCCTAATCCCACTCTCCCTCTCCCTTCTCCACATACGACTCTCCCCAAGTCCACTAATAGGGGAGGTCTTTCTCTCTTTCCTTCTGATCCTAGTCTATCAGGTCTCATCAGGAGTGGCTGCATTGTAAGGCTGCACCCCCCTCAGGGGGAGGTGATCAGAGGACAGGCCAACCAATTTGTGTCAGAGGCAGTCCCCCTTCCCATTACTATAGAATCCACTTGGACACTGAACTGCCATGGGCTACATCTATGCAGGGGTTCTAGGTTATCTCCATCAATGGTCCTTGGTTGGAGTATCAGTCTCAGAAAAGACCCCTGTGCCCAGATTTTTTGGTTCTGTTGTTCTCCTTGTGGAGCTCCTGTCCTCTTCAGGTCTTATTATTTCCCACTTATTTCATAAGATTCCCTGCACTCTGCCCAAAAGTTGGCCATAAGTCTCAGCATCTGCTTTGATGCCCTACAGGGTACAGCCTTTCAGAGGCCCTCTGTGGCAGGCTCCTGTCCTGTTTCCTGTTTTTTCTTTCTTCTGATGTTCATCCTCTTTGCCTTTCTGAATGGGGATTGAGAATTTTAGCCACAGTCATCCTTCTTGATTAGCTTCTTTGGGTGTACAGATTTTAGTATGATTATCCTATATTATATGTGTAATATCCACTCTGAGTGAGTATATACCCTATGTGTCTTTCTGCTCCTGGGATATGTCACTCAGGATGATCTTTTCCAGTTCCCACCATTTATCTGCAAATTTCATGATTTCCTTGTTTTTTGTTGCTGAGTAATATTCCACTGTGTAGACATATCACAATTTTTGTATCCATTCTTCAGTTGAGGGGCATCTGGGTTGTTTCCAGCTTCTGGCTATTACAAATAAAGCTGCTGTAAACATGGATGGCCTACAGATTGGGAAAGGGATATTCCCCAACCCTATATATGACAGAGAGCTAATATCCAGTATATATAAAGAACTCAAGAAGTTAAACAGCAACAAATCAAGTAATCCAATCAAAAAATGAGGTACAGAGATAAACAGAGAATTCTCAGTAGAGGAATATCGAATGCCTGAAAAACACTTAAAGAAATGCTCAATGTCCTTAGTCATCAGAGAAATGCAAATCAAAACGACCCTGAGATTTCACATTACATCTTTATTGCCAAGATAAAAAACTCAAGTGACAACACATGCTGGAGGGGATGTGGAGAAAGGGGAACCCTCCTCCACTGCTGGTGGGAATGTAAACTTGTACAACCACTCTGGAAAGCAATCTGGTGCTTTCTCAGACAACTAGGAATAGCACTTCCTCAAGATCCAAATATACCACTCCTAGGCATATATCCAAAAGAGGCTCAAGTACACAAAAAGGACATTTGCTCAACCATGTTTGTAGCAGCTTTATTTGTAATAGCCAGAAGCTGGAAACAGCCCAGATGCCCCTCAACTGAAGAATGGATGCAGAAATTGTGGTACATTTACACAATGGAATATTACTCAGCAATGAAAAATAAGGAAATCATGAAATTTTCAGGTAAATGGTGGGACCTGGAAAGGATCATCCTGAGTGAGCTGTCCCAGAAGCAGAAAGACACACACAGTATATACTCACTCAGATAGACATATAGCATAAGATAACCCTACTAAAGTCTGTACATCTAAAGAAACTAATCAAGAGAGAGGACCCTGACTAAAATGCTCAATCCCCATCCTGAAAGGCAAAGAGGATGGACATCAGAAGAAGATGAAAACAGGAAACAAACTAGGAACCTTTTTTGATTCTTAAGAGCTTCTTAAATGATGGCTCAAGTCCGAGAGCATTCCTTGATCCTGAGAACTAGCCAATATGGGTTTTGGTCTTGACATGAGTACTTCTAAGAATGAGAAACTGAGCAAAGTGGTGATTTAAGTAAGCCTATCAAAAATGCATGCTCTCATTGGATTCTAGAGAAGTAGAAGAAAACATGGAATTGGACTTTGTAATATTTTTACTGGAAGTGTCTTATCTGATGCTGCAAGTTCAGAAGAGGGGGACGGAACTGTTAAAGAAAGCCAACTCAATCACTCCAAAGCTTTAAAAATAAACATTTGTATTTCTACCACTGTTAGAGACCTGGGAACCAGCAGAGAGGAGTTGAAGACAAATTTAAATTAGCCTAGTTTGCCAACTCAATCGTATTCCTAGTTTACTGGCATATATTGGTGAGGTTCTTAAGCCTCTCAAAACTGCAAAAATAAGTAATGGCTTTATAAAAGATCTATAGAATGATGACTAGAGGCTAATGCTGAACCCAAAAACTTACTGTAAAAATATGGGCAGTGAATTTTTTTTTAAATAAAAAAGACTGAGCCTGGGAAACAATTAAGAAAGGTCACAGGGGACTTTGTGGAATGGGTAACAATCAGAAAGCTTCAAGGAAAAGAGAAATAGCTCACATTTAATATGACTGAGAGAAAATTTTGGAAATTTGATAAACTAAAACCTCAGTAATAAATACAGTGGTTGAATTCCAGTCATTCCTGCTCCATGGCAAAGTGGCCCTTATCTCTGAACATACACCAAAACACACAGAGTCCCTGATGCCTATCTGCAGTTCTGCAGCCGCAGGAGTAGGGGAAGGACGATGTTTCTCAAGAGACTTGTCTCCTACAATTTGTGCTTTCTACCAAAATCTGTCTTCTTATACTTCTGTCTAAACAGAACACTAGAGAACTAGGTGTGTCAGATGGCAGAAGCTGCTGATGCTAGCCATGAACATGTAAGTGAAATAAAAAGTATAGCAAACCATTTGAAAATGAGCTCCCAAAAGTACCCCTCTGCTCAGCCTTAAAGTAACAGATTTAGAAATTTAAAGTAGCACACCAGAAGCCTGAGGGCCTCTGTTTTTGAGAAACTTAATTATATACTATCACTTATATGTATATAAGTGTGTGTGGTGTATGTGAACATGTGTGTGCGTATGTAGTATATATATGAGTCTATTGTGTAATGTATGCATGTGTTTATGCATTTATTATGTATGTGTGTATGTATATATGTATATGTTTATTATATATAGCAAACACACACTATATATATGGTAAATATGCTCATGTGTAGATGTATGTGTACATATGTGTGCTGTATGTATGTATATGATATGCATATGTATATTGTGTATTTGTTATGGTATATATTTATGTGTGGTATATGTGTATGATATTATCTGTGTGTATACATGTGTGTGAAAATATATGTGTGTGTACACACATGTGTATATGTGTGTACACACATGTGTATATCTGTGTACACACATGTGTATATCTGTGTACAGTGGGTGCACATGAACATATTCACATTCTTGGAGGTCAGTGGAGAACATGGGGTATCCTACTGTATTGTTACCTTAGTCCCTTGAGAGGGTCTGTCATGCTGTCCTCACACTTTGCTCCAGCACAGGGGTTACAGGAGAATGCTGGACCACACCCAGTTTCTTATATAAATTCTGGTCATTTGAACCCAGGACCTCATGCTGTGCTCTTTTCCACTGAGCCATTTCCTTGGTCCTATGTACTTTTTTTTTAATAAGAAAGAACATTTTTTCTATAATAAGAAATATTTAATTATGTAAACAAAGAACTTTCAAACATGACTATGTATACTTCGTAATTATTGGTTACTCAAGTGGAACTCTACAAAGGATTCCTCTGAAACTTCCTGTGAGAGATTAGAGAGAGCTTAGGTCTGTGCCAGGCTCATCTTGAAGAAGATCAAGTCCAGAATGAGAAGCACTTTTAAAACTTGAATCACCAATTTTAAGCAATTCTTATTTTCTAAAGACAATGATCACATGATTTCAGATTAATGTCTAAGATCCTGCTTTAATTTCCTAGAATATATGAATATATGAAGCCAGAAGGAGCCAAAGATGGGCAATGGAAGCTTGATTCATTTAGTTCTAACCAAGGACCATTCATGGATATAACCTAGAACTCCTGCACAGATGTAGCCCATGGCATCTCAGTGTCCAAGTGAGTTCTCTAGTAATGGGAACAGGGACTGTCTTTGAAATGAACTCATTGGTGGCTCTTTGATCACCTCCTCCTGAGGGGGAAACAATCTTACCAGGCCACAGAGTAAGACAATGCAGCCAGTCCTGGTGAGAGGGTCAGAAGGAAGAGGAAGAGATCCTCCCCTATCAGTGGACTTGGGGAGGGGCATGAGAGGAGAAGAGGGAGTGCACAAGAGAGAGGACTACAGCTGGGATACAAAGTGAATAAACTGTAATAGATTTAAAAATAAATTAAAGAAAAAGAAAAAAATAACTTAATCTACCTGCTCATGTGAGACACCCATGGGGACAGTGTGTAATGCCAACTTTCTTAAGACAGCTCTACTTTTAAGGGAAAGACTTGAGCTATGTGTTATACCTCATTCATTATCACACACTCAGCAGTAAAGTCAGCCACAGCTCCATTCATGAAGAGTTGGGACTATTAAAGCAAGGTGGTAAGAGGCAGCTCCTTGAGACTTCTTATGCTAATCCCCAAAGGAGCAAGAATATTAGACTGCAGAGAAATCTCAGGCAGTTTGATTTAATCCAGAGAGAACTGTTGACATCCCATAGGCAACCAAACATGGGGTATATGTTCCTTTCTCATTCACTCACTAAGCATGTTATGCATGGCAGGCAAAATGCAGGGAGTACAACCCCACCTTGTGTGCACAAGTATATAATTACAAAAATCAGTAAATGCTACCTGGAAGGATACAGGGGACACCAATAGTATTCAGCAGGGGTCTAGGTTCTTGGTTGATGCATCAGTCTCTGCAGGGCCCCCATGGACCCAGATATTTTGTCTTTGTTGGTCTTCTTGTGTAGCTCCTGTCCCCTCCATATCCTTTTATTCCCCTTTTTCCATAACACTCCCTGCATTCTGCCCAAAGTTTGACTGTAGTTAGATGTACATTTTTAAAAAGATGTTATCTTTGGAAGAATTAAACACAGTGTGATGGTTCATTCTAATTGTAAATATGACACAAGTTATAATCACCTAGAAGGAGAGTTTCGGGGGGGAGTCTCCATTAGATTGGCCTATTGATTGTCTGTAAGGATTATCTTCATTAACTGAATTGGGAAGACACCCACTTGGGCAGGACACCTTAAATTTGAGTCCTGGAGTATATAACAGTGAAGAAAGAGGCTGATCACCAATAACTATTAATTCATTTTTCTCTGCTCCTGACTCCGGCTGTGATGTGACTGACTGATTTGGGTTTCTGTCTTGATTTCCTATTGATGATGGACTAGAACCTGTAACCATAAGCCTCACTTTTCTGGATTGATTTTTGGAAAAATATTTTGTGTTGGTATAATGTTCTTTTGAAATGTATACACCTTCCCCTTGTTCATTCAAATGCTGATGCCCCCACCACCACCACTCTCTGGTTTCAATCCGGATATTGCATTGTGATACTTATTCTAAGCATCCTGTCTCAACTTTGTGTAAACAGGCCAAAATAAAGCAACTAACCACAATACTGAGCAATGGGAGGAGCCAGAGGGCAGGAAATGAGTGGGAGGAGAAAGGGCAAGGCAGTGAGAACTAAGAGAGCAGAGCTGGAGGAAAAAAGATCTTGGACATCGTGGAGAGATGGACTGGACCTAATATATCACTAGAAGCAAGTATAATGTGGGAAATCTAAATGTTAGGAAACTATGAGGGCTTGGAGGTTTAGGATGGAGTAACTATTGCCCAGCATTGTGTTCTAGGTTAATTAAATAAATCCCAGTCTCTGTGTGGTGATTTGGGTATACAGCTGTTTAGGGTTAACAGCAAGCTTTACCAGAAGATATATCAATAGTAAATATTAGTTACCTTTTACATTTACAACAATTTTGTCACAGTAACAGAAATAAAATAGGATGGATGGCTTGCACAAATATGCAAATTGTAGAACTGAAGAATGTTCAAGCATGTGCCAAGAGAAAGCAAAGTCACAGATTAGTTCCTGCTTATGGACTCAAGCCCCAGGCAACATCCAGTGCCAACCCTAGTGTTTCAAGGTTAGGGCACTGCTGGCTCCTTGCCAAGATCTCATTCTCAGACATGGCTTCTACTGGGTTCCCTGGAGCCTTTGGCTACAAAATGTGCCTCTGGCAATGGAAAGTGCTGAAGTGATGGCGTTTGAAAAATGCATGGAAAGAATACTGATTTCAGCCTGTCAAAATTACCAGTGGGTCTTATTTCAGGCAATTGAGCCACTTTAAAGAACACTCCCTATGTTCAATATCATAAATGCATTGTTAGCACATGGAGAGACATTCTTGTTTATTGCTAGGTGGCT
>NW_026590701.1:7480924-7531250 GCF_907164565.1 Psammomys obesus | reverse complement strand
TTTTTGTGTACTTGAGCCTCTTTTGGATATATGCCTAGGAGTGGTATGGCTGGATCTGGAGGAAGCGCTATTCCTAGTTGTCTGAGAAAGTGCCAAATTGATTTCCAGAGTGGCTGTACAAGTTTACATTCCCACCAGCAGTGGAGGAGGGTTCCCCTTTCTCCACAACCTCTCCAGCATGTGTTGTCCCTTGAGTTTTTCATCTTGGCCATTCTGATGGATGTAAGGTAAAATCTCAGGGTTGTTTTGATTTGCATTTCCCTAATGGCTAATGAGGTTGAGCATTTCTTTAAGTGTTTCTCTGCCATTCGATATTCCTCTACAGAGAGTTCTCTGTTTAGCTCTGTTCCCCATTTTTTAATTGGATTACTTGGTTTGCTGCTTTTCAGCTACTTTAGTTCTTTATATATATATATATATATAGAATATATATATATTATATTATATATATATAATATATATATATATATATATATATATATATATATATATATATATTATATATATATACTGGATGTGAGTCCTCTGACAGATAAAGGGTTGGTGAAGATTCTTTCCCAATCTGTAGGCAGTCGTTTTGTTTTGATGACAGTGTCCTTTGATTTACAGAAGCTTTTCAGTCTTCCACAGAGGGCCTCTGAAAGGCTCTGCCCCGCAGACTATCAAAGCAGACACTGAGACTTATGGCCAACTGTTGGGCAGAGTGCATGGAATCTTATGTAAGAAGTGGGAAATCGTAAGAGCTGAGAGGATGGGAACCCCACAAGGAGAGCAACAGAACCAGAAAATCTGAACACAGGGAACTTCCCAGAGACTCATACTCCAACCAAGGACTTTTCTTGGAGATAACCAAGAACACTTGCACAGATGTAGCACATAACAGTTCAGTGTCCAAGTGGGTTACATAGTAATGGGAAGAGGGACTGCCTCTGACATAATCTGATTGGCCTGCTCTTTGATCACCTCCCCGTGAGGGGGAGCAGCCTTACCAGGCCACAGAAGATGACAATGAAGCCACTCCTGATGAGATCTGATAGACTAAGATCAGAAGGAAGGAGAAGAGGACCTCCCCTACCAGCGGACTTGGGGAGGGGCAAGCGTGAAGAAAAGGAAGGGAGGGTGGGATCAGGAGGGGAGGAGGGAGGTCCTTATGGGGGGATATAAAGTGAATAAAGTAAAAAAACAAATAAAATAAAAAAAAGAAAATAAAAATAAATAAAAGAATAAAATAAAAAATTAAAAAAGAATCAAAAAAGAACGGGGATGGGGCACAGCTTTTCTGTTTCAGTGTCCTCAACTCAAATAGAAAATTAAATCTTCATCAATCAAACATATTCTAAATGGCTTCCCAGCTTTCTCTGCCATGTCTAGGCACAAGAATATGGTGAATACATGGAGATATTTCTTACACAGAACATAAGGACTTGTGATTGTCTTGATTTTCATCTGAAAATCACCTACAAATTCCAATGTAATTAGAGGCAATCCCTCCAACCCCCTTCTTCATAGAACAACTCATACTGTTGTTTCTCCCAGGCAATATTTTAGGTAGATTTCAATAAAGTATACATAAACAATAAGGCTGTTAAAATAGAAAATCAAAATGCATATAAAAGAGGAGTTTTAAAATGGTTACGGTAACTACACGTGTACTTCCCAGCTGCCTGGCCATGTGTGGAAAGAGGAAAACAATAAGTTATATTGTTTCTAGTGTGGAAGGAAAGGAACATGCTACTGCTTTAGGAGAAGTCATTTCTCCTGACTTTTCATGTTTAATGTGTTACATCCCGTGAGCCTATACATGCTTCATAGTAAAGGTGGAAAGGGGCTTTGTGGGGTTTTTCACATGAAAACAAAATTTGGAAGCATAATAGTAAAAGTAACCCAAGGAAAACCAAACAAGAAACAAGCCAACAAATCTGATGCCCCAGAGGCAGAGAAACCACAGGTGTGAGGAAAGAGGAGCTCATTGCAACAGGAAGCATAGGGTGTTGAAGCAGCATTTAATGCTGCTTCTTAATGCATGCAAGTGTGGACTTCTATTTGTTTTGAATAATAATAAAAATAATAATGATGACAAATAATAATGGCTTTCACTTTCTGAATGGTGTATTTTAGAAATTCTGAAAACTGAAGTGAAGATTGCATAAGGCATCTAAGGCTACAGAGATGGCTCAGTGGATAAAGGGATTGGCCTTGTAAGCATGGGAACCTGAGTTTGAGTACCCACTCACCATGTAAAAGCTAGAAGTATCCTGTGAGCATCTGTAGCCCAGCTATCCTATGGGGAGATGGGAGGCAGAGCAGGAGAATCCAAAGAAGCTCTGTGGCCACCAGCCTGTGAATGCATCAGGCAGAACAACAAAGAGACTCTGTCTCAAACATGGAGGACACTGAGGACTGACACCTTAGGTTGCACATACATACACACACACATGCATACATGCTCTCTTTCACACAGACACACACATATACACACACACACACTCTGACACACACATTCTCTCTCTCTCACATACATACTCAAAGTACACTCATGCATACTCTCACACACACTCTCACAACCCATTCTCTACCCACCCCCCATCTCTTCTTACACACACACACACACACACACACACACACACACACACACACAAACTTCTACAGAAAGTATTATAAATCACGAGTCCCTGGATGTGTTTGATTTAATGTGCAAATAATTATTTTTTGTATTATTGTAGTTTGTGGCTGGAACCATGTCTTGTCTAGTCTTTACATTTGAAAATGTAACAAAAAATTAGCATCATTATCTGAGATTTGCTGAATCAAAAAAGGTAATGTTAAGTTCACAGTGGTCAGAGAATCATGATGCAGAGAAATATCTGGGGACCTGTCTGGAGGCTGACAGAGCCTGCAGCAGGTCAGTACTCTCTGAAAGATGCCATTTCACAGAACTGCTTAGGATTCTTGTGCGGCAGAAGTACATGATTTCCAGGGAGCATACCAATTTCCAGGGGCTCAAGCTGAGCCCTTGGGGAAATAGTGTCTAGATAACCCCTCTCCCCAAATGTAACTTATCTTAGCTGTGATTATAGGAAAGCTTCTTTCTTACAAAGCTGTAGAAAAGCAAAGACTATAGAGAGGTAAAGACAGGCATGGATTTGGCCTATGGTTTCCAAAGTCCCCTCTCTGCTTCAAAAAGCCACTTAGCAAAATGTACCAAGGCAGACTGTACCAACGCCGAGTGCTAGAGAAAACCATAAGCCACAAAAGAAGGCTGTGTTGATCTTAATTTCAATGTCTTTAAATGGTACCATCTGTATTCAGAGGTGTCTTAGTTCATTATTTCTTTGGGTCTGAGGATATGGCTTAGAGGGCTAAGCCTTTGCAGCATGAATATAAGTACCTCACTTCAAAGCCCCTATAATCCCAGTGTTCCTAAAGCAAGCTGGGGACAAAGCCAGGGAAATCCCTGGAAGATCATAGACTCTAGCCTGTGCATACAGCCAAGGCAAGGACTGAGGCCCAGTGTTATCCTCTGACCTCCAACTGAACACCATGGCATGCATATGCCACCCCTCCCCACAGAGAAAGAGAGGTCAAGAGAGAGGAGAGGAAGGAGAGGGAGGAAGAGACAGAGAAAGATACACAGAGAGACAGAGAAACACAGAGAAATAGATGAAGACAGAGACCCAAAAGAGACAGAGCAAGATATAAGAAGTTTAACTATTCTTGAAAATTCCAAGAGCAGTTACTCATGTTTTCTGTAGATAAACTCTCAGATATTGCAACTTCTCAGTTTTCACAATGCTCTGCCAATTATTGAACATTTATTGAAGTGTTTATTCTTTCAAGCATTTACTACATATTCTAAATCAGTCTGACAACACAACCGCCATAGGCTTTTCTCACACCTCATCTGCGGCTTGTCACTGTCTTCCTTGGCTTGTGCATTGTGTCTAGTGCCATTTCATACTTCCTTCACTAGGATCTTACTATTTGGCTAGCTTTGTTGTCACACAGCTCATGCTCATTGAGAATTCCTCTATTATTCACAATGGCTCCTTATCCATTAGCCCTCGTTTCTCCACTCTTCCTTATTTATTAAATATTGATGGCATATAAGAATATTTTACCTGCTAAATAACTTTTGGATTTTAAAAATAACATTCTAATTGAAGTGGGCCCGAAGGCCTATTGCTCAGATGTTCTCAATATCTCCCGCTGCCTGGTACTGCTGCCTTAGCTTGCTCAAAGGCAGAATGGTGGGGAGAGAACGGTTGGAAGCTTGACATTCACATTGCCTTGCACTTCATTTTGGTGCAATAGAAAAGGAGGAAAATAATTGTCTTTTTGGAGAAAATGACAAAATTGTTGGGTTGGTATGAGAACAATAGTGGTGCATGAAAATACTTTGGTGACCTGTTTGGATGCTGATAGAGAGAGTAGCAGGAATGCTAACTCCTGAGGGTAAATCCAGCTGCCCTGTGGACTATTGACTTCTAGTAGCACAGAGAAAGAAGTGAAGTAAAAGCGATACAGAATTCCGGGGTACTAGTGAGATAGCTCACGGAGTAAAAGAGCTTCCTATACAAGGTCGGCGACCTGAGTTCGACTCCTGGAACCCACTTAAAGATAGTTGCAGAGAACTAATCCCACAAAAATTGTACTCTGGGGACCAACGGCAAGATGGCGGCACTGGGAGGACTCTCATTCTGAGCAGCAGCAGCAAGATCAGCACAGTGACCAGCAATCAGAACTCGTGGCCATAAAACACAGTCATTGTGTTTCCCAGGTGAGAGGATACCCCACTGTGGGGGATTCAATCAGCTTTTAACTCACCAGGCTAAACTTTGGAAGAGATCCCGGTTCCGCCAGATGCTTGGCTTCCGGCCGCCAGCCCCAGCCCCAGCCCAGAGCCACAAGCCAGTGTCTCTGGTCACGGTCCCAGACTGAACCGTGCGCACCACACTATCAGAGACTGGAATTTTCAGTCGAGAGATAACCCCACGGTACAGGAAACGATTGGGACCGACCTTAGGTCACCCAGACATCCCCTGGAAAAGACTCGGGTTCCACAGGCGCCCCAGGAGCCAGCCCGGAGCCAGAGCTGGGGACCCAGGCTCTGCCTGCCTGCGCGCCTGATTCGCTACCTGAGATAGAACTTTGGGCACCAGGGCACCAGCGAATGTCCGGTGCAAACACACAGGGAGGGAAATGGCTGGTTCTGATCTCAGAGCACTCAGCCAACACCCCTACCCCAAAAAGGTCTCTGGAAAATTACCCAGTTTAGGTAGACACCCAGGCTCCCAAAGGCTGGAAAGGCAGACACAGGCAGTTTCTGCGCACCAGACAGCTGGAGGAGACTGAGCTGCAATCACTCAGCTGTGCTCCAGACACAGGCAGTTTCTGTGGCCAGCCAGCTGGGGGGAGACTGAGCAGTGCGCACCAGGGCAAAAAAAGAGACTGGGAGTGCCTGTCTCCAGAGAATCCACAGGGAAGGAAAGAAACTGTACTGACTTAAATCACCCAATCCTTCCCTGGAAAAAGACTAGCAGACTGGTGGGGCCGAGCCGCCATCACTCAGCTGTGCTCCAGACACAGGCACAAACAGTTGCTGCGTGCCAGATGTCCAACTGGGTAACAGCAGCTGATCATTAAATTTACAGCAAGAAACCCAGAAACAGGGCAGCTGTCCTCAGGACTTCCCTGGGTGAGAGGAGAACCCTCTTGACTAACAAAGACCACAGTTACCACTTAGGTCTCTATCCCTGAGGTGAGCAGCAGCAACTCCTGAAAAAAAACGCCAGCCATCCAGGGACTATACCCAAAAAGCTGAGAAGACATCCTTCAGGAAAAACCAGCTTTCTGCAAAGGGGATTCTTTCCACCACAGGATCCCCAGGAACCACCAGAAAATAACCCCAAACACCTAAGATAGCACAATGGGTAGAGGCCAGCGTAAAAGCTCAAGCAACAAAAGACAGAGCAATATGGCATCTCCAGAACCCAGTTACCCAGGGTCAAGTAGCCCTGGACACCCCAGCATAACTGAAATCCAAGAAGATGACCTAACAACTATGTTCATGAAGATGATAACAGAGGAAACAAATAAGATACGTAAAGACATAGAGGAGGATAAACTCAAACAGAATATTGCCATCCGTAAAGAAATAGAGGAAGCTGCAGCCAAATAGTTCATGGCCTTTAGAAAGGAAATGCTTAAAGTACTGAATCAAATAAAAGAAACAGAGTTGAAGGAACTAAAAGAAAAACAGGAAAATACAATCAGACAGGTGAAGGAAGTAAACAAAACAACTCAAGACCTGAAGATAGAATTGGAAAAATTAAAGAAAACACAAATGGAGGAAATAATGGAGAGGAAGAATCTAGGGGAGAAAACAGGAACTACAGAGGTAAGCATAACCAACAGACTACAAGAGATGGAAGAAAGAATCTCAGGTGTAGAAGATACAATGGAAGAAATCGATGTATCGGTCAAAGAAAATGTTAAATCCAAAAAATTCCTGACACAGACTGTTCAAGAAATCCAAGACAATATGAAAAGACAAAACCTAAGAATAATAGGTATAGAGGAAAAAGAAGACTCCCTTCTCCAAGGCCCAGAAAACATTTTCAACAAAATCATTGAAGAAAATTTCCCCAAGTTAAAGGAGAGGCCAATAAGAATACATGAGGCCTACAGAACACCCAACAAATTTGACCAGAAAAGAAAATCCTCCCGACACATAATAATCAAAACAGTAAGTATACAGAACAAAGAAAAAATACTAAAAGCTGCAAGGTAAAAAGGCCAAGTAACATATAACAGCAAACCCATTAGAATCACACCTGACTTTTCAACAGAGACTATGAAAGCCAGAAGGGCCTGGATGGATATCATGCAGACCCTAAGAGAACACAGATGTCAGCCCAGGCTACTATACCCCGCAAAACTCTCAGTCCTCATAGACGGAGATAACAAGATATTCAATGACAAAAACAAATTTCAACAATACCTACAAACAAATCCAGCATTACAGAAGACACTGGAAGGGAAAATACAACCCAAGAAAATTAGCTTCTTTCAAGAAAACACAGGAAATAATTAACCTTACTACAGTAAAACAAAAAGCAACCAAGCACACAACCTGATGACCACAGCCAACATCAAAATCAAGGGATCTAACAGCCACTGGTCATTAATCTCTCTCAACATCAATGAACTCAACTCTGCAGTAAAAAGACACAGATTAACAGAATGGATACTTAAACAAAACCCAGCAATCTGTTGCATACAAGAAATACACCTAAGACACAAAGATAGACATTACCTGAGGGTAAAGGTTTGGAAGACGACTTTCCAAGAAAACAGACCCAAGAAACAAGCAGGAGTAGCCATTCTAATATCTGATAAAATAGACTTTCAACCAAAATTAATAAAAAAAAAAGATGAGGAAGGACACTTCATACTCATCAAAGGAAAATTCCACCAGGAAGACATCATATTCCTGAACATCTATGCACCAAATACAAGAACACCCACATTTGTTAAAGAAACATTGATACAATTTAAACCACATATAGATCCCCACACATTAATAGTGGTAGACTTCAACACCCTACTCTCAACAAAGGACAGGTCAACCAAACAGAAATTAAACAAAGAAACAATGTCTCTGACAGAGGTCATGAATCAAATGGACCTCACAGACATTTACAGAACTTTACACCCAAACACAAAAGAATTTATCCTCTTCTCAGCACCTCATGGAACCTTCTCCAAAATAGACCATATAGTTGGTCACAAAGCAAGCCTCAACAGATACAAGAAGATTGAAATAATCCCTTGTATCTTGTCTGATCACCATGGAATAAAGCTGGACCTCAACAATAACAAAAATAGCAAAAAGCCTACACACACATGGAAACTGAACAACTTGTTACTAAATGACAGCTGTGTCAGGGAAGAAATAAAGAAAGAAATTAAAGTCTTTCTAGAACTCAATGAAAATGAAGACACAACATACCCAAACTTGTGGGACACAATGAAGGCAGTGCTAAGAAGAAAGTTCATAGCACTAAGTGTCTTCAAGAAGAAATTCGAGACAGCTCACTTAATGGCTCACTTAAAAACCCTAGAAAAAGAAGAAGCAGACACACTAAGAAGGAGTAGATGGCTGGAAATAATCAAACTCAGGGCTGAAATCAATCAATTGGAAACAAATAAAACAATTCAAAGAATCAATGAAACCAAGAGCTGGTTCTTTGAGAAAATCAACAAGATCGACAAACCCTTAGCCAAGCTAACTAAAAGGCAGAGAGACACCACCCAAATCAACAAAATCAGAAATGAAAAGGGGGACATAAATACAGACACTGAGGAAATCCGAACAATCATTAGGACTTACTTCAAAAGTCTATATGCCACAAAATTTGAAAATCTAAATGAAATGGACAATTTTCTTGATCGATTTGACTTACCAAAGCTGAACCAGGACCAGGTAAATCAACTAAATAGTCCTATATCCCCCAAAGAAATAGAAGCAGTCATCAAAAGTCTCCCATCCAAAAAAAGCCCAGGACCAGATGACTTCAGCGCAGAATTCTACCAGACGTTCAAAGAAGAGCTAACTCCAATTCTCTTCAAACTATTCCACAAAATAGAAACAGAAGGAACATTACCAAACTCATTCTATGAAGCCACAGTCACCTTGATACCTAAACCTCACAAAGACTCAACAAAGAAAGAGAATTTCAGGCCAATTTCTCTTATGAACATTGATGCAAAAATACTTAACAAAATACTTGCAAACCGAATCCAAGAACACATCAAAGATATTATCCACTATGACCAAGTAGGCTTCATCCCAGGTATGCAGGGGTGGTTCCATATGCGGAAATCAATCAATGTGATCCACCATATTAACAAACTGAAAGAAAAAAAACCACATGATAATCTCCCTAGATGCTGAAAAAGCATTTGACAAAATCCAACATCCATTCATGTTTAAAGTATTGGAGAGATCAGGGATACAAGGCACATATCTAAACATAGTAAAGGCGATATACAGCAAGCCTATAGCCAACATCAAACTAAACGGAGAGAAACTTAAAGCAATCCCACTGAAATCAGGGACAAGACAAGGCTGCCCACTCTCCCCATATCTCTTCAACATAGTGCTGGAATTCCTTGCTAGAGCAATAAGACAGTTGAAGGAGATCAAGGGGATACAAATTAGAAAAGAAGAAATCAAATTATCACTATTTGCAGATGATACGATAGTATACATGAGTGACCCCAAAAACTCCACCAGGGAACTCCTAAACACCTTCAGCAAAGTGGCTGGATACAAAATTAACTCCAAATAATCAGTAGCCCTCCTGTATACAAAAGACAAAAGGGCTGAGAAAAAAATTAGAGAAACAACACCCCTCACAATAGCCACAAATGACATAAGGTACCTCGGAGTAACCCTAACCAAGGAAGTCAAAGTCTTGTATGAAAAAAATTTCAAGTCTCTGAAGAAAGAATTAGAAGAAGATATCAGAAGATGGAAAGATCTCCCATGCTCATGGTTTGGCAGGATTAACATAGTAAAAATGGCCATCTTACCAAAAGCAGTCTACAGATTCAAAGCAATTCCCATCAAATTACCAAGCTGAAAAGCAGCAAACCAAGTAATCCACTAAAAAAAATGGGGAACAGAGAATTCTCAATAGAGCAATATCGAATGGCAGAGTAGCACTTAAAGAAATGCTCAACCGCATTAGCCATTAGGGAAATGCAAATCAAAACAACCCTGAGATTTCATCTTACACCCATGAGAATGGCCAAGATCAAAAACTCAAGTGACAACACATGCTGGAGAGGTTGTGGAGAAAGGGGAACCCTTCTCCACTGCTGGTGGGAATGTAAACTTGTACAACCACTCTGGAAATCAATCTGGTGCTTTCTCAGACAACTAGGAATAGCGCTTCCTCCAGATCCAGCCATACCACTCCTAGGCATATACCCCAAAGAGGCTCAAGTACACAAAAAGGACATTTGCTCAACCATGTTTGTAGCAGCTTTATTTGTAATAGCTATAAGCTGGAAACAACCCAGATGCCCCTCAACTGAAGAATGGATGCAGAAATTGTGGTACATCTACACAATGGAATATTACTCAGCAATGAAAAATAAGGAAATCATGAAATTTACAGGTAAATGGTGGGACCTGGAAAGGATCATCCTGAGTGAGTTGTCCCAGAAGCAAAAAGACACACACAGTATATACTCACTCATATAGACATACAACATAGGACAAACCCACTAAAATCTATGCTTCTAAAGAAACCAAGCAAGAGAGAGGACCCTAACTAAAATGTTCAATCCCCAACTGAAAGGCAAAGAGGATGGACATCAGAAGAAGAAGAAAACAGGAAACAACCTAGAAACCTGCTACAGAGGGCCTCTGAAAGCCAGAAGAAGAAAACAGGAAACAAACTAGGAACCTACCACAGAGGGCCTCTGAAAGCCTCTGCCCTGCAGACTATCAAAGCAGATGCTGAGCCTGATGGCCAACTGTCGGTCAGAGTGAATGCAATTTTATGTAAGAAGTGGGAAATACTAAGAGCTGGAGAGGACAGGAACTCCACAAGGAGAGCAACAGAACAAGAAAATTTGAACACAGGGAACTTCCCAGAGACTCATACTCCAACCAAGGACTATTCATGGAGATAACCTAGAACCCATGCACAGATGTAGCCCATGGCAGTTCAGTTTCCAAGTGGGTTACCTAGTAATGGGAAGAGGGACTGCCTCTGACATAATCTGATTGGCCTGCTCTTTGATCAGCTCCCCCTGAGGGGGGAGCAGCGCTACCAGGCCACAGAAGAGGACAATGCAGCCACTTTTGACATGAACTGATAGACTAAGATCAGAAAGGAGAGGAGAACCTCCCCTATCAGTGGACTTGGGGAGGGGCATGCATGCAGAAAGGAGAGGGAGTGTGGGATCAGGAGGGGAGGAGGGAGGGGCTAATGGAGGGATACAAAATGAATAAAGTATAATTAATAAAAAATAAAAAAATTGTACTCTGACCTCCACTTGCACACTGCAGTACAGTAGCCACCCCAAGCACATATAGATGTGCACGTGGACACACACACATGCATACATACATGAAAACATACACACAATACATTAAAAAATAATAATAAAAGAATTCCCAAGGCTGAGAGGCTAAGGAACGTTTTCAGAAACCCAGCATCTATGAAGACAGCATATGGTCAATGAGGATAATTCAGGGACCAAAATGACTAGGTATGTTTTCTAAACATCATTGTCTCAAATCAAACTGAAGTCCAATATCTCTCTTCTGGGTAAGACATGGTATATACAGTAGCTCTCAGCTCTCAGGATAACAAAAACACACTCACAGCAGTGTATGGTGGAAGATGTGTTTGACATTGAACAGAATGTAGTGGAGACAGAAACATTGGGAGTCACACTTAGGAGGGAGTAGAGAAGAGAAAGTCAAGCAGAAGCAAAAGGCCTGATTGGTCAATGAGGCCTTGATCAGACATAGGAAATTGCAACCGACAACTAGGAGAAACCAAGATTTGAAGAGTCTAAAGTTGGTAGATTCCTCTTACACACAGTGTAAGGTGAGCTATTTACTTATATTTAAATTTTGAAATAGAACTGACCCAGGATTTAAAAGGATTTGGAAGCACAGAGAATCCTGTTGTTCAAAAAGGAGTCTGAGCCTTGGCTGCTTACCTGTAAAGTGGGAAGGATAACACAAATAATTGCAGGTGCAACCCTTTTGCAAGCAAGTCAGTGATTAAGACTTCTCAATGACTTTTGGCAATGCTGGGAGAATGACCTAAGCTCAGTGAACTCATGCAGATTAACATTAACATTAACAGTTAGGTCTATTTGAGATTTAATGGCTGAAAAGTGATAATGGTTCCGAATTTCCTGACATGCTCATTGAGAGGCAGGCTTCTATTCCTTCCCTTTGGATTGGTCTAGGCTCTTTGCTCCTTTGATAGCTATGCAATATCAGTTCCTTAGTCTATGTCTTAAAATACTGAAAGATTTCATTTCCTAGCTCTTATTGCTTGGTCAGTGGGACTTTTGCCTCTCACAGTTCAGCCATTGGAATACATGTGATGAAAGGAGAAAACTGACTTCCACAAGTTGTCTCCTGACCTCCACATGCATGACATGGTTCATAATTGTATGCGCATGTGCACACACAGAGACACACGCACACACACTGTAATAACAATGCTAGGCTGATATAGACATATTGTGAAGAACACCAAACTCTCCATTTTGGCAATTCCGGAGAGCAAATAATTCAACCTGAATTTTCTACCAACAAAATCATGATTATAATAATAATAAGTTTCTATTTTAAACCTCTACACTTTGAGTAGTTTTCTATGTAGCAATGAATAGCAATATCATAGTCTTTAAATGTTTTAATTTTCAAAATCGTTGTGTGTAAATATAAGACTATGTTGTATAAATATAGTATTAATTACAGTTTAATTTTTAAAATTCACACAATCAGGCAGAAGTTCATTTGAGGAGAAAGAAAATAAATGTGGAAGAAGACAAATTAGGTGTCAAATATCTGCTCATTTATTAATTTCACAAACTTAATTATGAAAAATCATGTGCAACCAACAGCACAGGCTCTAAAATGAAAAAATCAATAAATGGGACCTCATGAAACTAAAAAGCTTCTGTAAAGCAAAGGACATTGTCGTCAGAACAAAATGACTGCCTATAGACTGGGAAAGGATCTTCACCAACCCTATATCTCACAGAGGGCTAATATCCAGAATATATAAAAACTCAAGAAGTTAAACAGCAAAAAATCAAGTAATTCAATTAAAAAATGGGGTACAGAGCTAAACAGAGAACTCTCAATAGAAGAATATCGAATGGCAGAGAAACATTTAAAGAAATGCTCACTGTCCTTAGTCATCAGTGAAATGCAAATCAAAATGACCCTGAGATTTCACCTGACACTCATCATAATGGCTATGATAAAAAACTCAAGTGACAACACATTCTGGAGAAGATGTGGAGAAAGGGGAACCTTCCTCCACTGCTGGTGGGAATGTAAACTTGTACAACCACTTTGGAAATCAATTTGGTGCTTTCTCAGACAACTAGGAATAGTGCTTCCTCAAGATCCAGCTATACCTCTCCTAGGAATATATACAAAATATGCTCAAGTACACAACAGGGACATTTGCTCATCCATGTTTGTAGCAGCTCTATTTGTAGTAGCCAGAATCTGAAAACAACCCAGACGTCCCTCAACTGAAGAATGGATACATAAATTGTGGTACTTTTACACAATGGAGTATTACTCAGCAATTAAAAACAAGGAAATCCTGAAATTTGCAGGCAAATGGTGGGAACTAGAAAAGATCATCCTGAGTGAGGTATCCCAGAAGCAGAAAGATACACATGATATATACTCACTTAGAAGTGGATATTAGACATATAATGTAGGATAATTATACTAAAATCTGTACACCTAAAGAAGCTAGGCAAGAAGGAGGACCCTGGGTAAGATGATCAATCCTCATTCAGAAAGTCAAACTGGATAGACATCAGAAGGAGGAGAAAACAGGGAAAAAGACAGGAACCTACCACAGATGGACTCAGAAAGACTCTATCCTGCAGGGTATCAAAGCAGAGGCTGAGACTCATAACCAAACTTTGAGAAGAGTGCAGGGAATCTTATGAAATAAATGGGAGATAGAAAGATCTGGAAGGGACAGGAGCTCCACAAGGAGCGAAAAAAAATTTGGGCCCAGGGATCTTTTCTGAGACTGATACTCCAACCGAGGACCATGCATGGAGATAACCTAGAACCCCTTCACTGACGTAGCCCATGGCAGCTCAGTGTCTAAGTGGATTCCCTAGTAAGGGGAATAGGGACTGTCTCTGACATGAACTAAGTGCCTGGCTCTTTGATCACCTACCCATGAGGGGGTACAGCCTTACCAGGCAACAGAGGAAGACAATGCAGCCACTCTGCATTGTCTTATGAGACAATATCTGATGAGACCTGATAGACTAGGATGAGATGGAAGGGGAGGAGGACGTCTCCTATCAATGGACTGGGGAAGGGGCATGGGTGGAGGAGACAGAGGAGGGCAGGATTGGAAGGAGATGAGGAAGGGGGCTACAGTTGGGATACAAGGTGAATAAATCGTAATTAATAAAAATGTTAATAATTTTTTTAAAAATCATGTGTAAAATGCCCGAGACAGAACAGATATTGGGCAAGTGCCAGCTTCCATTTCCCTTCATTTTCATCCATTTTCTCTTTGTGTATTATTGCTATTTTTTACGCAGGGCTGTAGAATATCATGATTTTATAGTCAAAGAGACATGCAGAGAGCTGGCGGTGTAACTCTGAATTACAGTGTGTACTTCGAATGTGTGGGAAGTTTCAAGCTCCACCCCAGCACGCAAAGACAAGAAAAATGCCAAAAATTAAAATGTGTGAAGTTCAAATATGTATACTATCTGAGACACATCCTTAAGGGTCCTTGTGAGATGAATCAGAAATCCAGGGCTATCTCCAGCTACAGAGTAAGCCTGACATACACAAGACCCCATTTCAAAGGAAAATGAGAGGGAGAGAAGAAGGGAAGGAGGGAGAGACAGAAGGAGGAAGGCGTGGGGAGAAATAAAATATAAGTCTCAGTTTTCTTAACAAAATCAAGAAGATTAATAAAATGATTTTTATAAAGAGTGGAACTCCATTCCTGATGCAGCATTGAGAGCTCTTTGGAAGTTACTATTTTCATCATGATTCATGTCAAGTTCAAATACAATATTATAATAAGAGGTCAAACATATGCCTAATGATGCCTTGAAGGAGCTGAAAAAGACATACAAATCATACATTGTGCTTTCTAGGATGTATTTCTTTTTCCCCCATATATACATATATGTATAAAATTATATATATATAATTGCTATGAGTGCAGCAGCTGACTGGATAGAAACACCACTTCTTGGGAAGGTCAAACCTAGCACAGGGCCGACTCCTCCAAAATCTGTTCCGAGGAGGAAGTTTCCCCCTCTCTTTTCTTCCGTCTGCTTTTTCTGTGATAACTACAGTCATCTCAGTACCTAGCACAAACATGCAGAACCCATTTGTTTTTGAGCCAATGTAGTTGAGAAATGATGAGAACTTGGTCTCTACAATGGAGTGCCATTTCCTTTCCACTGGAAAAATGGGAGTGCAATCATAACGGCAAGTGCTGACCCTGTGGAGTCCTTTGGAGGGCTGAGATCACTGTCAGCCTACAGCAGCCACCTGCTGCTCTCTAAAACCTCAAGAAAGCTTGTTACTGTCAACAATATGTCTGGGCTTCTTTTTCCAGGCTGGTGACTAAGCTCTAGTCCATGTCTCTGCATTCAGGGAGGAGTTTGGGGATGAGTACTTTGTCCCATCTAGTCTAACACTTGAGTGGGAGATATCTGTTTGACTCAACAGTGACCTGATTCCTAAATTTCCCTTCTAAGCATCGGAAAGACACTTGACACATAGTGAAGGAAGGCAACATGCTCAAGGGAGGTAAAGGACTTCTTGTCAGCTACCCATGATCCTCTGTGAGAATGTTCAAATCCACAATGGCCTGAGCCAAATGGCAGCCCTGGGAGCACTAATGTAGTGGTAGGTTCTCACTCCATCTGGATTCTCTTCCCTACCTTTCATAAGAGCTAGCCTGCTATCTTTCATCTCATTTCACATTCAAGGTGACAGGCAGAGAGCTTCTGAGTCACAAAGAGCCATGTTGGTGACCCACACTTACCACCTACCACTGTGATGGTAGGTAGTGTTTTGAAAAGGCTGGAAGTTTCTATTCTCTCTTGTGTAGAATGAAGAAATCATATGGGGAAAGAAACACAAGTGAAGTCCTTAATGTATAGCATACAGTAAGTACTCAATAAATGTTAACTACAAATGACAAGTTAGACTTTACCTCCTCTGGAAAAAGCATTCAGGCCACACCTTTAGTTGGGAAGGGCAAGGACAGAATTTAGATTCAAACCCAAGTCTCTATGTCTTGAGTACACAGGACTCTGAGCTCTGTTTTGGGGGTTTGGTGTGTGTTAGTGTAAGAGACAGGCCAAGTGTTATATCTACCAGTAGAAATAAAAAACATTTCCTTCAAGAAGCTGACAGTTAACAACTAGCTTTGATTTATTTCTTCTTTACCTTAACTGATGTATTGCTTTCCTGCTTCTTGATGGAATCCTAGGAAAAGGACACTTTAGAATGAGAGAGTTGATGGTCTATTAATTCTTTCTCCTGCTTCTTAGGAAATTTTGGCCAGGGAGAAAACAAGTGGCAACCACAAGAAAAATCTACTTAGACATTGTCTCAACACAACTAGAAAACATTCCACTCTGCATATCCATCAAGGGTCTTTTGAAACAATGAGAAGAAATTGTAGGAGAAAATTCAGGTAGTGACCAGGCAGCTACTCTGCCTGGGACACTGAACTTCTAGCTAAGAAGCACAGCACATTGTGCTCCTGACATCAGAACACTGAATATTGAAGTAGCGTGAGGATCCCACAGCTGGCCTGTGGAGGAGTCTGCACTCTTCACATCTCCTTTCATGTGCTTTTCCTGGTGGTATGAGCATTCACTGTCCAATGCAAGGTAAGGTGCTAACCAATCACAGACAGTGGGCTTCCACTACGTAAGTACTTACTCATGTACAATACAGCAAATGTTGTTCCCTGAAACTGTCTCCAGAGTGGTTTATCTCCATGACATTTACTGAGCACCCCCTCCCATCATTGCTGTGTTGTCAAGGGATAGCCTAGTAAAGACTGCAAGAAATAACATGAGTTAGAAATATCCAGTATATACTTCTTTTTTTTTAATAGTAAGCTATTTTTTTAATTTTATTTTTCTCATTAGTTACATTTTGTTAATTCTGTATCCCAGCTGTATCCCTCCTTCCCTCCCCAATCCCACCCTTCCTCTCTCATCTCCTCCCTGCCCCTTTCCAAGTCCACTGATAGGGGAGGACCTCCTCCCCTTTCATATGACTCCGTTTTGTCAGGTATTTTCAGGACTGGCTGCAAAGTCCTCCTCTGTGGCCTAACAGTACTGCTCCTACCTTGGGAGGTGGGGAGGTCAAAGAGCCAGTCATTGAGTTCCTGTTAGAAATAGTCCTTGATCCCCTTACTATGGGAAACCAATTGATTACTGAGCTATCACGGGTCACTTCCGAGCAGAGGTTCTAGGTTTTATCCTCTCATGGTCTTTGGTTGAGTGTCCATCTCAGAAAAGACCCTGTGCCCAGATATGTTTGGTCCTTGTGGAACTCCTATCCTTTCCACATCAAACTCCCCTTCTTTCATATGATTCCCTGCACTCTGCCGAGGGTTTGGTTATGAGTCTTAGTATCTACTTTGGAACACTGCTAGGTAGAGTCTTTCAGATGCTTTCTGCGGTAGACTCCTGTCATACGTTCAATGCACATCCCATTTGTCTTTCTAAATGAGGATTGACCATCATACCCCGTGTCTGCTTTCTTGTTTATCTTCTTTAGGTGTATAGATTTCATTATGTTTATCATATCTTTTAGGTCTATATAAGCGAGTATATTCCATGTTTGTCTTTCTCCTTCTGGGACACTTCACTCAGAATGATCTTTTCTAGATCCCACTATTTGCCTGCAAATTTCATGATTTCCTCTTTTATGATTGCTGAGTAGTATTCCATTGTGTGAAAATACCACAATTTCTGTACCCATTCCTCCGTTGATGTATATACTTCTAAACAATAAGACGACAGGCCTTATCTTGCTCAGATAAAATAATGCCACTAGACCTTGTAGGTAGACCCAGAGGATAGTTTATGCTACATGCACATATGCCTACTATAGGTTATCATGAAGCCATGGGAAGAAAGCGGGGCTAGAGAGACAGTCCTTGCCCCTGCTCCAAGAAGCAACTTTGACTAGTGACAGTCATGTTCCCCAAGGGATCCTTTGGTTGATCTTACCATTTGAAGACCAAATTAACTTGGAACAAATTTCCATCTATTTTAAAGTCCTCTGTGAATTGTGAAACTGGAGTCTCTAGTGATGACTTCAGAAACACACCACAGAGATGAAGGGACCAGGTAGCACAGGGCTGATGCTCCAGGTAGCTTATAGTGAACTCAAGGAGATCTTTAATAATCTAACCTCTTGAGTCAGGAGGGAAAGCAGTGGAGGTAACAGCTAACCTGATCACCTATGGATTGTTTCCTGACTTTGGAAACTCCAGGAATATCATGGGGACAGGAAATACAAACATCTCACCAGAATGAACAGTCACTCCCTCAGCCAGACTCCGGCTCTGTGGTTCTCCTGTGTGTGCCCAGGGCTGCTCCTCTGACTGCAGATTCTCACTCCATTTATGCCTCCAGAGGTCCTCTACAGATCTTACATCCTGGTCCTGCAGCTTGCAGAAGACAGATAAAGGACAAGATAAAATTGGGTCTCTTTACCTTCCCCAACCATAAAAGAACCCCTCATCTTCAGCTTTGTTTCCTCCACCCTGTCCAACAGCATGCTTTTTTTCCCCAAGATGGGAATCTCTCTATATAGCCTTGGCTGTCCTAGAACTCACTCTGTAAACCAGGCTGCCATTGAACTTACAGAGATCCACTTGCCTCTGCCTTCCAACTGCTAGGATTAAAGGCATGCACCACCACCTCCCAGCCAGGCTGTGTGTATACTTTTATAATTCAAGGGAGGCTGCAAAGAGTCTGTCTTGCCATCCATGCATAGGTTGATCTTGGTAGCTCAGGAGAGAAGCCCCACCTTGGCATTCACTGGCTTTGTTGGAGCCTTGGCGTGGAGCCCAGCTCTTGGTGAACACTTTGTCATCTTAGTGGGTCCTTGATCTTAGACTCTCCTGAGTCTTAGAGGTTAAACCCCTGCCTCTACCCACACCCTAAAGCTCCAACTTGGTTTTTCTCAGCTCCACATACTGGGATCAGTGGGCTTATTTTGGAAAGACTCCTTGGAAAGATAAGTGTTTATCTTGGAAAGAGTCCAGGAGAGATTCTGGCCTCACCGTAACACCCTGACACAGTAGACATGAGGAGCCATAGCTCCCTATCTCAGAATCATTTTTGTAACAATCGCTCTGGGTGACAGAGCAGGCTGTCCAGATGGCCGGGATTGTATTTCAAGAACATGCCACTTTCAAGAGAGAACTCCAGCTTGCTGTTGAATTCCTGGGGCAGCCCTGAAGCCATTACTTTTAGAGATGAAACTTTGAGGCTGGAAGCAACTTTGTGAGATAGCACATGATTACAATGTTGAATAAAACCCAGAGATGACACCTTTAATTACTAGGAAGACATATCACTCTCATACTATATTTAGCATTACTTAAATCCAATTACTATAACCCAGCATCCAAAACTCTTCCTCAAAACCATTTCCACAAGGTAGCAAATGGGCAATCTTACAATCTCATAAAAAAAAAAAAAAAAAAAAAAAAAAAAGAAAAAAGGAAAACCTTCTAGTGGTCAGCTGGGCCTCAGACCTGCTGTCAAGAGAGTAAATTGGATATTGGATGGAGGGATCTGAGGGACAAGAACTGGACTAGTGATTTTAGCTAAATTTCTTTTTTAAGATTAGGTTTATTTCTTTTTATTACACTTGATTCAGTGTCTGTGCGTGTGTGTGTGTGTGTGTGTGTGTGTGTGTGTGTGCGCGCGCGCACATGGGCATGCATCTCACATCAAGAGTAGAGATCAGAGAACATCTTGTGGGCATCAGCTTTTCTCTTTGACAAAGACCCTGCTTTAAAAACTCCTGAGCTTTTATTTGATTGACATTAAACTAAACAGGAAATGAACTGGGGCTTCTTCTCATTTTTGGTCATGTATTGATTGGCTGAGGATGTAAGCCCATAGTTTTCATATTCAAATCCAGGATGACAAGAAAGAAAGAGAGAGAGAGAGAGAGAGAGAGAGAGAGAGAGAGAGAGAAAAGAAAGAAAGAAAGAAAGAAAGAAAGAAAGAAAGAAAGAAAGAAAGAAAGAAAGAAAGAAAGAAAGAAAGGCTAGAAATGAACTCCAAGGCTTAGGGAGGACTTAGTATACACAGATGCCTAGATTGTCCCTTGGAGTCTGATCCCAGCTCTTTAATTTCAGTAACAGGCAGTCCTCTGAATCCTGTGATTTTTGCCCCACCCCCTTTTTCCCTGAAAAACTTTGCTCATTCACAATGACTACAAGACTTGTTAGCTTCCCTATGCCTGTTAAAACCATTCTTCATCTTTTTTGAAGTGGGCATTTCTGCTCTTTTGTACATTACACACCTCTCTTGTGTTGGCATCCTATGGCAGAACTAGAGTTTTGGGGCCAAGGGCTCCCCTCTTTTCTCCTGTCTTCCCTATTATTGTGTTGACTTAAAAGCACCCAGATTTCAGACTAATAGCACTCAGTGCTTGGGCTCAGTTCCTAAAGGGCAGAGATGACATCTCTCTGGCCAGAGACCTCTAGCAACTCCTTTTTCATTTTCAGCTGAGGCCATCAATGACTCAGAACATTTGAGAATATCTAGTCTGTTATTAATTTAAAAATTAGGTGTATGCATGTACTATGGTGTGTGGGTTTGTTTAGGTGCCCATAGAGGTCAGAAGAAGGCATTCGACCTCTTGGAGTGTGACTTACAGGTGGTTGTGAGCTTCCTGATGTGGGTGTTGGGAACCAAATTCAGGTCCTTTGCAAAAACAGCATGTTCTCTTAAGCACTGAGTGTCTACCCAGCCCCGTAGCCTGTTCTTACTCACTTGATGTCAACAAGGGAGAGTTTGGATGCACAGATATGTTCTAAGATGAAAAGCTAATTAATGACCTTATTAACAGGATTACAAACTGATTAAAGAAGTATTCAGCCTGAGGTGATGGCTCAGTGAGTAAGTACTTAACAGGTATAAGGACCCAAGTCCAGATTTCCAGAACCCATATCAAGCCGAGTATTGGAGAATGCACTGGTAATCTCAGTGCTCCTGTGGTAAGATAGGAAGCAGAGATAGGAGACTATGTGGAAGCTGGTGGACCAGCTAGCCTGGCATACATATACAATGGAACCTATCTTGGACAAAGGAGAAGGTGAGGATACAGAATACTGTCCACTGATTCCCACAGTCATGGCATGATAAGAATGTGTCCACACTCACAAAGCCAAACACACACACACAAACACAGACACACACACACACACACACACACACAAAGAGAGAGACAGGCACACACACAAACACACGCATACGCAGAGGCTCATGCACATATAACCCCCCACAGACACAGGCACACAGACACACAGACACACACACACACACACACAGAAAAGAACTACTAGATCACATGAAACCCAAAAATGTTTGCTCACAAATCCAGAAATCTTACCTCTCTGTTAGACTCTTGTGTCTTTCTAAGTCCATCTGAAAGGCAGACAAAATCAATTAGCAACCTTTTCAACCTCTGGGGAAAAAAAAGCATTTCTACAAGAATGCCTTCCAGAAGCAATGGGTTGTTTGGCTCTTGGCTGTTTGGCTGTGCAAAGGCTTAGGCAGAACTCCTGGGCTTCCTCAGGGGACAGGAACTGGCTCCATTCTGTCTCTCCTCTACCTTTGTCGGCTTGCTCTACACCCCCAGGGTGAGGACCACTGCCTGTCCCTACTTGGGGTCAGCTGTCAGAAGGCAAATCTGTTTAATATTTAGCTTTTAAAGAAATTGGCTGAATCAAAGATGAAAGGACTCAGTTGCAAGTGATGGGGAAACAAAACCAAGTTACAGTTGCTTCAGTATTTCCATAGAAAAATAAAACTGATAAAAAAATGTAGGTGAAAGGGAAAGAAGATGAGAATGGGGAGAGAGATGAGGAGAGAAGAAGGAAAGAAAAGAAGGGAAATAGGGAAAGAAGGGAGAGGAGAAAAGATGAGGAAGGGAAGTGGGAAGGAGATGGGGAAAGAGGAGAAAATGAGATGGGGAGAGAGAGAGAAGGGAAAGAAATGGGGAGAGAGGAGGAAAGGAGATGAGGAGAAGAGAGTAGGAGATGGGGAGAGGAGGAGAGAAGATGGGAAGAGGAGGGAATGAGATGAGGAGAGAAGAGGGAAGGGGATGGGGAGAGAGGAGAGAAGGAGAGAGGAGAGGAGACGAGGGAGAGAGGAGGGAAGGAGGTGGAGAAAGAGTGAGAGGGGCAGAAGAGAGAAGGAGAATGATGGTTGGCAGAAAGACAGATTCTCTCCTGAATGCATGCACACTGCTCAGAAGCCCAAGTGTCTTCAGTTCTCAGTGTCTGCTCTACAACACTCTGTATTGATCCTGAGGTTGATAGAAACTGCCTGAGAATCTTGTCCCAAAATATAAATTTTTATTCAATAGATCTGGGAAAAACATGGAAGTTCTGCAATAGTGCCAAGACTGCAAGAAGTTCTGAAGCTGTCCTCAGGGAGCATTCTAGAGTGCGCTGATTTCCTGCAGAGGGAAGGGACTCAACAGATCTAAACTGCATATGACTGCCTGCTTCAAAGCTGTCCCTATAGAAGGGTGAAGGAAGAAATAACACTGCACACAGGCAATAACAAAATGAGAAAAATGCTTTTTCAATATAACAATTTTTTAAAAAGCTTAGAAAGTCTATGGGAGAAAGGAAAACAAGAATAAATTCATCATGGTTATATTTACTTATACTATGAAACAAGTTGAAGTCAGTGGTGAGTTGTGAAGCAATTGTCCAGGTGCTTGCTGTCACCACCACATTGACCAGTAGAATATTTCAAGTTGAGTAGATCATCGGGGTAATTAGTAATACATATCTCAGGGAAAAATAGGCAGAGCCAAATGACCAGAAGAGTATGGACCTTTGGGTAATTTTCAGAGCAGCTAAGCAAGCCAAGTCTATATCTGAACTGGACAAAGAGGAAGCTGCTTGAAGTTCAAAAGCCACATGAGCCATTCCTTACTGAAGCACAGTGAGGTTGACAGTGCTGTCCCCCTGAGACTTAAATGAGTTACACTTCCTTCCTCTCCTTCCTCCTTAACCCAAATAACTCATAGCTACTAGAGGCCCATGAGGCTATCTTGATCAGCTCAGGAAACTTCTCAGTCATGAGGTCTTACTGGTTTACCTTGCAATGTGTTATGTCCTTAGGCACACAATCCTTAGAAAATGTAAGGCTTTGTAAGGCTTCCTAGACTTCAATGTAGCCTAAACTCATCATTCAATTTATTAATTAGAAATTAAAACATGGGCTGAAGAGATGGTTCAGCTGTTAAAGGCTAGGCTCACAAATAAAAAGGAAATTAAAATTAAAATACTAAACGATATATATGGGTTATACTCAGTCCAATGCAAACACATCCTCTTTCACAGGAGTAGCACAGTACTTCTGTGTGATTCTGATTCACTACGCCATCACAGTAACAGCTCCATGTATCTAGGCCTTGAAGCCATGTTCTCTGAAATCCACCTGGTACCAGCTCAAAGCAGCTGCTACACAGACATTGTTGCCATGACTTCCTGTGCAATAAAATCCTGGAGTTTCCAGCATCCCTGCATCACCAACAGTACTTTCTTACAGATGTCAAAGGACAACGTGAAAGAAATATGGAGAAAAGGTCTTTGTACAAATGGCCCTGGAAATGTCTGCTTTTTGGTATTAACATCCCACAAGTTGATGATAACCCCACAAGTTAGGTTGGGAAAGCCTCTTCTAAACTCAAACTCTTTCTCACCCTCTCCCCTAACCCCTCTGCGTGTTCTATCTTGGGAAACAAGCTACAAAAATGTGAGCAGTCCTGTAAAGGCCTGTTGGGTGAGGAACTGAAGTGTGAGTCTCTCAACCAGTGAGGAACTCAGCTCTCCAGCATAGTCATGTGCGTGATATTAGCTGAAGACTTTTTCTAACAGTCCCTGAGGTGAGATTGTAACTTCAGCCAACAGTTCAAGTGCAGCCTCCTGTAAGACCTTGAATCCAAACCACCAAGAGTTGCCTGTCCATCCTTAATTCCAGACCCACAGAATGTATGTGGTAAGAGGTGTTTAATTATGACTACCAAGTATCAGAGCAGGGATAATGACACTGAGATAATATGGCCACAGTGAGGACTTCTGTTATGATGTTTGTCTCTGTCCCAAAACAGGTGATAGCGAAGAGTATGAATGTGATCATTGGAAAATCAACTGCTACATTCCCTTCTTCCTGTTCTTGTCTCCTCTCTTCATGATTTCCAGGAAGATTTGTCTTCTATAAACTTCAGAACTCTCCTTTCTCACTCTCATAGTTTCTGCCAACATGTCTACATCCTTGTAACTAACCATATGTTATAACAACAAAAATAAATAATGCTTGTGATGTACCCAACAGATTCATGTATTTTACATGTTTATTTGGAACAGTTTTATGATTAGTGTGCAAGTGGGTTTAGCTGCAGGGACGTTAGAACCTGTGCTTGTGGTTTTAGGTGTAAATTTTGAATATATAGGGCTCTTGTCTCTTTTGCTGGTTTTCAATGGCTTTGGGTCTTATACTATATAGAAATCACTCATTCATTGTGAAATAAACGTCACTTTTAAATGTGATTCCATGTGACATAAAATTTCCAAACCCTTGATTAACAACAAACATTGCATGGCATGAAAGACTCCATGATAATAAAAAGCAATTTAGATACTACTATACCACATATTGTAATGAAATTTGACTTTTTATGCAAGTCAAGTCTATCCTTTCATGATGTCAGAGAAAAGGGCTGAGTAGTGAGCTACAGTTAAAGGACACTTGTTTGGTTATGAGTGTCCAGATGAATTGCTGGTGCTGCTCTAGTTTTGGCACTGCACACTGTATTTAGATAGAGGCTTCCTTAGAGTACATGAATCACTGCAGGACTACCTCAACCTACAGACAATGAGGTCATAGTTCAGTAGTGGCTGGTGTTGGAACATAGAAGCAAGAATTACTGTCTGGTTGTATATTACAAGATAATGGCATGTGTACTGTTGAAAAAGTTAAGTGAAGGATAGTTTATCCAGGAGTAAAATATGCATGGGTTGAAAATAGGAAGAAAACCAAGTAGGCTTTACTAACTAAAGCAGCTTTCTTATTCAGTTAGCATTCTGAACGCTTACTTTCTTTTACTGTGTGTCAATATACCTATCATCATTTCTTATCTAGACACAATATATCTAAATAGTAGCAATTTAAATAACTGGGATGGAAACATAGCTCATACCTGAAACTCTAATAATCCACATCTACCACTTCCTAAAACAAAGAAGACTCACCATAGCAAACAGGGTATTCTGGGCACAAAAATTCAGTGTTTCTGGCTTAAATCCATCCTTTCTAAAATTATTATTTATTACAATTTGTTCACTTTGTATCCTGGCTATAGCTCCTCCCTCATTTCTTCCCAGTCCCACCCTTGTACCCTTTTCTCCCCCTATACCCTCCCCTAGTCCACTGAAAGGGGAGGTCCTCCTCCCCTTCTGTCTGAATCCTGGTCTATCAGGTCTCATCAGGACTGGCTGCACTGTCTTCCTCTGTGGCCTGGCAAGGCTGCACCCTTCAGCAGAAGATGACCAAAGAGCTAGCCACTGAGACCATGTCAGAGACAGTCCCTGCTCTCCTTACTTGGAGACTGAGCTGCCTATGGGCTACATCTGAGCAGGGGGTCTAGGTCCTGTCCATATTTATCACCCTCCACAAAACTAAAGTCCAAGTGGATCAAAGACCTCAACATAAAACCAGACACACTAAACCTGTGAGAAGAAAAAGTGGGGAAAAGCCTTGAACTTATTGGCACAGGAGACAACTTCCTGAATAGAACACCAACAGCACAGGCTCTAAGATCAAAAGTCAAAAATAAATGGGACCTCATGAAACTGACAAGCTTCTGTTAAGCAAAGGACACTGTCGTCAGAACAAAACAATAGTCTACTGACTGGGAAAGGATCTTCACCAACCCTATAAGTGACAGAGAGCTACTATCCAGAATATATAAAGAACTCAAGAAGTTAAACACCAAAAAATCAAGTAACCCAATTAAAAATAGGGTACAGAGCTAAACAGAGAATTCTCAATAGAGGAATATTGAATGGCAGAGAAACACTCCCTAGTCATAAGGGAGATACAAATCAAAACAACCCTGAGATTTCACCTTACACCCACCAGAATGGCTACAATCAAAAACTCAAGTGACAACTGATGCTAGAGAGGATATGGAGGAAGGGGGAGCCCTCTCCATTGCTGATGGCAATGTAAACTTGTATAACCACTTTGGAAAGCAATCTGGCGCTCTCTCAGAAAATTAGCTCAAGATCCAGCTATACTACTCTAAATTATACTCAAGTATACAAGGACATTTGCTCAACCATGTTCATAGCAGCTTTATTTGTAATAGCCAGAATCTGAAAACAACCCAGATGTCCCTCAATGGAGGAATGGATACAGAAATTGTGATATTACACAATGGAATACTACTCAACAATAAATAACAGGAAATCATGAAATTTGCATGCAAATGTTAGGAACTAGAAAATATCATCTTGAGTGAGATTACCCAGAAGCAGAAAGACACAAGTGGTATATACTCATTATAAACAGATATTAGACATATAATATAGTATAAACATACTAAAATCTGTACTCTTAAAGAAGCTAAACAACAAGCAAGACCCTAGGGAGGGTGCTCAATCCTCATTCAGAAGGACAAACACGAAAGACATCAGAAGTGGGAGAAGACAGGGAACAGTACAGGAAACTACCACAGATGGCCTGTGAAAGACTTTATTAATCAAGGTATTGAAACAGAGGCTGAGACTCATAGCCAAACTTGGGCAGAGTGCAGGGAATCTTATGAAAGAAGTGGGAGATAGAAAGACCTAGAGGGCACAGGAGCTCCAAAATGAGACCAACAGAGCCAAAAAACCCGAGCTCTTGGGGCCCTGAAGAGAGTGAGACTCCAACCAAGGGCAATACACGGAGAGGACCTAAAACCCCAACTCAAATGTAGCCCACAGACTCAGTCTCCAAGTGGGGTCCCTAGTAAGGGGAGCAGGGGCTTTCTCTAGCATGAACTCAGTGTCTGGCTCTCTGATCCCCTCCTCCTGGGGGGGAGGGGTAACAGCCTTGCCAGGCCACAGAGGAAGAATGCAGCTAGTCTTGATGAGACCTGATAGGCTAGGATTCAGATGAAAGGGGAGGAGGACCTCCCCTATCAGTGGACTAAGGGAGGGCCATAGAGGGAGAAAAGGGAGGGAGAGTAGGATTGGGAGGAGATGAGGGAGGGGGCCACAGCCAGGATACAAAGGGAATAAATGATAATTATAAAAAACTGCCATGGCTAACTCTGCTGTGACTTCCTTGATTTAAGGAAAAGCAGGGCAGTGGATGGAAGAAGGTGGGAGAGGCAGCTTGTTGCTGAGCACCCAGCACCTAGCTGACCCAGACTTTGGTAACTTTGTGCCCCTGGTGTGTGAAGGGAGCCCTGCAGGCAGGGACACTCTGCAGCTTTGGTTTTGATCTGTCAGTAATGAGATGCCAGCAGCCTCGAGTTCAAAGCCTCAGCAAATATAGATAATCTGCTCAGAGGCCCCCAGAACTTCAAGTGATCTCTCGGACTAAAGTATGAAGGGTTACATAGACAACAGAATAGATGATGGAAAGCGGATCACTTGTCTGTTATCTGCCCTTTGATTTCTTTTAAATGGTCTTGTTTTGGGTTTACAAAAGGACAGTCTGAGACTTCTATAGTCTTAACACTGAAGATTAGTATGTCAGAGACTGATGTCACCTGGGTTCCATGAGGGACACTCATAAACTGTGTCTCTCTTTGTTTCTTTTTAAAAATCCTGTCTGTAAAAACACTACCACTCTCTGGCTTTAGTGACGAATGTGGTGCAGGGTAACAATATCCAGGCTGTATGGGAGACAGTGTTTTCCTTCCCACTCCAAATGCTCAGAGATTATCCCTGGATTCTTTTTGAGGTTTAATCTCTTTTCTGAAACAGTTGTGCCCTCAAAGCAGGGAGGAAGACTAAAAAGCCACAGGCTCTGAGAAACAGGTTATAAAATAGCATGAGCATTCATTTCTAGCATCCTTCAAGTTGAAAGTATATAATTGTCAAGACATGTGGTACCAGGGAACAGTGTTTTATGTGGGACCACCTCACACTCTGGAAGCAAAACAGCAGGGCCAGGTCATTCCTCATTACCTGTCTTTTGTTAACCCCAGATGGGGAAGGGGGATCAAGAAAGAGGGAGACATGACATTTTCCCAAGAAAACAGGAGACCCAAACAGTTAGAGGCAACCATTGATTTGTCTGCTTAAAGAATGGTGTAAATAGTTTACACTTTTTCCCTATAGGTGAATTTAGGATTTCTCAGTTAGAAAGCCAAGAAAATTTTGCACGCAGCTATGGGGACAGGAATGTAGTGAGACAGTGCTTGGCTGGTGTGTGCAAGGCTCTAGGTCCCATCCTTGGCACATCCCTTGCACACAACCTCAAAAATAAGAAAAAAGAAAAGTTCTGCAATATATTATGTAGGATGAACATCTCTAATTTGAAAAACAAAACCTGAAACTTTTTTGAGGGATGCTTTAAGTAAAATCCCACACTATGGGCCAGTGAGATGGCTCAGCAGATAAAGGTGCTTACTGTCAGCCAGTCAGTCAGCATGGACAGCCTGAGTTTGACCCCTGGGACCCACATGGTAGAGGGAACTAACTTCTGAAGTTGTCCTCTCTCTCTCTCTCTCTCACACACACACACACACACACGCACACACACACACACACACACACACACACACACACTCAATAAATATATAAATAGACAAATAAATAATAAATAAAATTAAAATAAACCTCACAACATGAAATTGTTTCATACACAAAATTATCAATACACAATGAGCTTGTTTGCTTCTGGCATGCACTCTTCACTGAGGCCACTGAAAACCCACCAGCGGGAACCACTAAAATTATGAACCAAAACAAATTTTTTTATCTTGATAACTCAGTCACATCAGTTATTTCGTTATAATGATAGAAAACTGACTGAAAAAAAGATAAAACATAAACAAGGACTAAAAGAAAAGATTTTGTGTCCATTTCTGTGGTCTCCCCTACATCACTGAAGTGCCTGAACCTCCACAGAGAACTGCTGATGCGCTCCTGGCAGTGTTTCTTTGGGGATGCATGATGCTGCTTGGCTTCAGTTCCCAAGCCGAGCTCAGTTCTGCTACAGAGCCTGAGGTTCGCCACCTGTGATGAGGAATGAGCAGGTGTCTCAGTAGTACCTCAGTCTTCTAAGTTCACACTTACCCAGAATGATTTCAATCTGCATCGAGGAGACTCCTGCTCAGTCCAGGCTGTGAATGAAGAAGTAAGGGGAGTTGAATCAGACTTGACATGGCACAGCACAGCATGTCCTCATGTACAGGTGGCCTTGGAGAAGGGCTCAGCATGTACATTCTGGCCCATCTGAGTTGTCTGACCTTCTCAGGCCTCAGTATCTCTTTAAACCCTGTCCTGTGGTACTGACATTCTTACTTGTACTTCAACCCCCTGTAGGGCCCTATCTAAAGTGACCCAGCCTCTGGGTCTACTCCTTATAGCAACTTGATAGTATAATCAGACATTTCCACCCACCTCAGACCCTTGCTGAGAAGAATAGGGAAGATAGCTCTCTTTTCCCTTGCAGCCAATGACAAGGCATGGCTAGGTGTCTGCTGGGATCCTGCAGCAGAAAACAAGCTTGCCTGTAAATCAAGTTGGGCTTTCTGTTAGGCCCTGTGACTAAGCTCTGTTACACTACTGTAACAGTATCAGAAAGAGAAACCCACTGAGCCTCTGTGCACTTTTCACTTTCCTGTGCCTTCCATACCACACCTCCCAATGAACAAAGCCCATTAGCATGCCTGAAAACTAACTGAAATTGCAGGTACAGTGACTTCTCAGGTTCCACAAGACACTCCATGTGAAGGGAAACCCAGTAAGGGTGACTCTTAGGCTCTCCTACTCACACTTATTGGATAGAGATGGCAGGTTGGACCCTCTCTGGGCCTTCTCATCCCTCAGCTCTGTGTCTGTGAGCTGAGCTCTGCTTCCTAGTATCTGAAACTTCACACAAATACCATCAATCAAGCAGCATCTCCTACAGCTACCTTGTCCTACTTACTATGATCAGCTTGAATATTCACACTCAAGCTTTGTGTCACTTACAGATTAAAAAGTATTACATTTTCAGGCTGAGACTGGGGCCCACTGATGTGCTGGACTCACTCATTCGCTAAGTCTTGACTCAGCATCCAGATCCATACTGAAGCTGTTCCCTAATATGTTTCAGGCAGTGTCTCAGGCACTGGAGATGAGACTATTCAAGACAGAGCTTCCTGGTTTATGTTCAGAAAGCCAGACAACAGACAAGCAAATGTACAGAATGTAGCAGTCACTTAGGATCTTATATGCAACTATCTTTTGACAACCTTTAAAAGCCAGGCATGATGGGTCTGCATTGCTGTTGATAATATTAAATGAGAGAATATTAAATGTTGAGGGTTGGGTGTTCAAAGCAGTTATCAGCCAGAGGGAAAAGAAGGCATGCTTCTGGAAGTGCCATAAACAGACTATCCTCAGACCCTGTTGGCATTGCTCTTCCTGCTATTGGTTCTGCCTCCAACTCCAAGCACACACAGTCCCATGCTTACCAGTTGTGCTGAGGCCTATGAAATATTTACACTTTTTCAAATGTATACATTATTTACTTTAGATTCCATAAAATATTTACATGCCATGCTAAATATACATAATATTTCTGCTGTGCTGTGCTATTTTGCTTTAAGCTGGGGATACAGTTGTGGAACATTCCCCAAATCATGAAGGGTTATGTGGAGGAAGAGTCAAGAGTGGGCACATCAGGAGACAGAAGTGATACCTTCCCACGGTCCAGAAAAGTCCCCCACCCCCAGAAAAGCATTGCAGCAAAAAGTAGTCCAAGACAAAGCAATTGTGTTGTGCTGCCTTCACCAATAACCCTACATTCAGTTTCTCAGCATGAATGGTCACTGGGCCCAAGGTCACGCTGAGTTCAAAACAGGCAAAAGCTCTGACTCGCCATTGAAATTAACCGTGCCAGTCTTGTGGAAGCACCTAATAGAATATATTCATGGTTCTCAGATGAATAAGAAAATTCTGGCAGCTCTACCTGGGTGGCCAGCCCTTCGACCTTTAGGAGAGCCACCACACCCACCACCATCTCATGTTAAGGTCTAATCATACTGACTATGAACCCAATTCCTCAGAATCTGTCCTTTTGTATTCTATCATAGCACCAAGTGTGTGTCCCTGCAGAAGATGCTACACAACCTGGTCTTTCATCTTCTCTGCTTCCTAACCATTGATGGGTCAAAGGGACCACCCTCTTCTAAACCTTTGTTTGTTCTCTCTGTCCTTTATAGATGTCCCCAGTAGAATACTGATGACTGACTTTCAGCTTGATCTCTGCTATCTTTCCAAGTGGGTTCATGCCTTCCCTTTGAAAGAAAGCTCTGCTCCTACTGTAGGGCAACCATGCTCTCCAAGATCAGAAAAGTGATCTTGATGCAGCTTCTTTGCAGAGAGATTGATGGTACCTAGGCATGGGCACTGTGCTATCGGGAACAATTGCACACAGTATCAGCATCAATAATCCTTTGTTAACTTCCTTCTAGATATGTCTAAAGAAGAACTATCTTATGTGTGACATGTAATTTTTATAGACTGAATCATAGTATCATTATTATTCCTACAAGTGCTGAAGGAAGCCTCGTTGATGAGACTACCAGGATCTCTATGGTTTGAATAGCAATGGCTTCAGTCAGCTTTCCCTATAAGGATGTGTCATTAGTTTTAACACAGAGCAAGCTCAGCTAGCTTCCATGCCCCCTGTCCCAACTGTATATCCTTATAAAAAGAGACTTTACACAGCACTGAGACCCCTTTGTCCCTTCTGACCTTCCTCACTTGAAGACACCATATCTCCCTTTCTTCTTAGGAGTATACAGCTTAAAGGTGCTATTTTGGAAGAAGAGACTAGACACCCTCACCAGACACCCTGCAGACACATTGATTTGGATTTTTGAAACCTCTACATAAAGAGAAATAATTTTATGCTTCTTAGGTATTTCATTATAGTGTGAACAATATGAATCAAGAGTCTAGCTGTCATTTTTGACATAGGTTGAACAAGACTTGGAAGAAAAAAGAAAACACTCTATGTATTAGAGTGTTTGCAGAAATGAGAATCTAATTCTCAACAATGGCTGAATTAATGTCATCCACTGTTTAGGCTGCTGAAACAAAATACTGTAAGCTGAGTAGCTTAAAAGCAACAGAAATTTTCTGCACGCAACTCTGAAGAGACCGAAGATACAGGGACCAACAGAATGGGTATCTGGGAATAGCTTGCAGCTGTCTGGTCCAAATGGTGGGAAAGATGGACTCTCTCTAGGGCTTCCTGTTCAAAAGGGCCCCCCATACAGGATCTACCTACTGATTAAGTGTTAACTGGCTTTTTGTCACTGTGGCAAAATATATGGGTCAAACAATTTCAAGAGAAGCATTTATTTTTGCTAATTGTTTTGAAGGTTTCCGTTCACTGTTGTTGGCTTCACTGTTTTGAGGCCCATGTGTGATGAGGAAGAACATGACAGGGAGCACATGTTAGAGGTGAGTGGCTTACCTCTTGGTAGAATGCAGAAAGAAAAAGTAACATCAGGAGACAAGATGTACCTTTCAGAGTATGGCCCCAGTGACTTTCTCTTATGAAGCCCCACCTCCTACAGTTCATTAAACTATAAATTCATCAGTGAATAAACCCATTGATGGAGTCAACACCCTCATGATCCAATCACTTTTCATTAGTGCTACAAGCTGAAGAACAAGCCTTCAACATGTGAGCTTTTTGGAGACACTCTGAAAATGCCTGTGTTGGAATTTAGAAATTGAATACGAAGGGAGGAGTCATGCTTTCAGATCACACTCCTAACCCTTGTCATTTGCTCCACACTTAAAACAGTTCCTCCAGCCCTCTGCCCATCTCCACAGAAACAGTTCATTCAGGGCAGTATTGCCATGTGGTACTTGTATGACTCAGATCAGCCAGGGATCTGGCTGGGATCTAGATGGGAGGGGCTTCTCTACCCAGTACAGCCTTGGCCAGTTCTTAAGGTAAATCCTCCCCTCCAGGCTACCCACTTCCATCACTGCCTGAGACTCAACCAGGTCCTAGCTTACTCTGCCAGGTATGCCAATGAAGTGTGAATACTCCGTGGGGTACAGGCTTTGTATGGAACACCCAGGAAGGGGAGGTGAGAGCAGGGATAAGCGGGGAGAGAGAGGAAGACAGAGATGGAGGAGACTGAGACAGAGATGGGGAGCGAATATAAATATAAATAGCTGAATCCTAGAAGCAGTGAAAATAGTAGAGGACTTATTCAGAGACTTATGACCATAGGAGAGGAGGTGCCTAGTTTGAAGATTGTCTCTCATGGTATCAGATGGAAATCAGAAGTTGTTTGGCCCCATCCCAACAGCGCCTCACCTCCCTGACTGCTGGGCTTGGGCTTTCTTGAAGAATAATGTCATCGACCAGTTCTGGAGTGCCTTTAGCTGAGAGGAAGGAGCAGTGTCATCCCCACCCCCTTCAACTTGATACAAGCTAGAGTTATCTAAGAAGTGGGGGAACGGGAGAGCACCACAATTGAGAAAATGCCTACATAATATTGACCTATAGAGCATTATAGAGTTAGTGATTGATGTGGGAGGGCCCAGCCCACAATGGGTGACACCACCCTGAAGCAGGTAATAATGGGTGTATAATAAAGTAGGTGGAGAAAGTCAGTGAGTAGCATTCCTTTATAGTCTCCTGTGTCCAGATTCGTAACTCGAGTTCATCCCCAGACTTCTCTCAGTGATGGAGGGCCTGAGAGCTATAAGAGGAACTAACCTATTTCTTCTTCCAGGAGGGTGACTTATTCTTTTAGATGGAGCCTGGTATTGGAGAAAGGGAAGAGTAAAGATATTCAGTAATTTAACTCTAGAAATAAATGTAAAAAACACAGAGCACAAAGCCTCCAAGACCAGCACAGAAGTCAGTGCACCAGCCTATCGCTTGGGCAATGTACTTACCCATTACCAGGGAGAAGGGTACCTCAGTGTCCTGTGTGGGGGCAAGGGCAGCTAATTCAACTGTTTTGGGATGGTTCATCTTTTTACTCTTGTAAATGTAGTAACATTATGAAACATAATGTCCTCCTCTCTAAAAAACAATTTACTGCAGCTCTTATGTAAACCTCCCAAAAGATAAATGAGGGAATATATGACTGGTTTCTGCTCCTGAGGCTGTACATGCCATCTTTCTCATGGGGGAGGGGAGGTGTAGATGGATGGACCCTGCTCTACTTACTTCACAACCCTCCCCACTAGAGGACACTCTGCTCCACTTAACTTCCAGTTCTTCCCACCAGGGGACACCTTGTCCCACCTACCTCACACACACACACAACCAGGGAATGCTGCTCCACAAACCTCAAGTCCTCCTACACCAGGGGACACTTTTCTCCACCTGCCTCACAGCTCCCCATTCCTAGGTGGCACCCTTTAAACTCTCACAGTGCCATGTAAAAGTAACTTTTATTCACCTGACTTAATTGTTGTCTTGGAGGCTTACTGCCTCTGTCTCTAATCTAGGCTCAGTCCTGGAAGCTTCTAACTTCCATACAATTTGATCTAGGCCTAGAATATTTTCAGTCTCTGAGAGTTACTACTGAATAAACTCACCCTTTCCTGTTCTCTATGAACTTTGGCTGGCTGGTTTAATTTAGCTGTTCTGGCTCAAACTCCTCTCCAAGAGTTCAAACTCCTCTCCAGGAGTTTCAAACCGGCTTCTCTCAGCTTTTGACTGAATTGCTCTGCTTGGCTTCAAACTAACTTTAGCAATCTGTTCTAATCTTCTGGCTTCTTCTCATTCTCCACCTTCAACTGCCTCTGCTTGCCTGAACTGAACTTATAAACTCAAACCTGGCTGCTTCCTTCTACCTAAGTAATTATACCTTCACTAAGTAATTATACCTCAGTACTCACCTTTGGGATTAAAGATGAATACTGTCTGTCTGTATTCCAGCCAGAGAAGCCATGTTGCTGGATTAAAATTCCTCTACAGCAGCATTACTTTGGTTGCATCTTCAAAGCTTCCTATGTTCAGCTGTAATGGTATTTGAAAGGATAATTGTTGGGGCAGGGATGAGTACCTTAAATTTGAGTGATAAATTTACCTCAACACAGTTTTTTGTTTGTTTGTTTTGTTGTTGGTTGTGGGGTTTTTTATGAGTCACAGATTAAAAAATAGGTCAGATTTCAAAGTTCACAGTGATTTAACGGGGAAAAATCATGACCATATATGCATGTAGCATACAAACATGAAGAACTATGAAGAGGGAACACAATGGTCATGGCTCAGAAGCCCAGTTCTAAGCCATTATCCAGTCAAGAGCTAGAGCAGACTTTCATTTTACAATCCAGCAAATGTAGCATTCCCTGTACCAAATGCACATCCTCCTCTGAACAAAATTCCCAGGAAGGGATCAGGGTGTAAACTGCTGTGGCAGAATGTTGGGGGACTTGCAGCCAGTAAAGACAGTTAGGTTAGAAAGAGTCCAGCCCAAGATGTGCAAAGCACCTAACACTGGTTCATTCTAAGACAAGAGCAAGTCCTTGATCCTTAATTCTGGCAGGGTCATTGATTACCAGGTAAGGTCCTCTCCTGTGTGCCAGGTGAATGGAAGCCACCTGCTGAGACTGAGCAGGGGGAGCAAATGAAGAAGCCATTGTAACCCAAGAATGAGTGAGGGTGCCTGTAAACCTTCATGCACGTGGGCTCAGAGCCTGGAGAATGTGGTAGACTGCCTAACACACCTTGCTTTTGGGGGACTTTGCAGGCATTTCAGAGGACCCTGATTCTGGCTTCCATTACTCTTGTGCCTGCTACATTAGCTTTGTCCCTGCTATAGCAAAAGACAAAGGGCTTAGAGACAAGCTTCTTTCAGAGCATGACCAGGTAGCAGACTCAATTAATCTATCAACAAGTCTTAATTAAATTCCTACTATATTCTGTATAGGATGATTGGATGGAAGAATACAAGGACACCATCGTCTTCTGAAAGGGCCTACTGTCTACCTGGGCACAAAATAACACACAGCACACCACCATCAGCTCTAGACCTTGTGTCTTTTTCCACTGAATGCAATTTAAGAGCGAGATTAAGTGCAGGCCAGGGCGTCTGCAGCAGACATCAAGGACACTGAGTAATACTGTAATAATGCACCTGGAGGCTAGCCTGCTTCATGAGGTACAGAGAGCAGGCAGCTAAACAAGGGTTCCTGAAGTTTGGGAGAATCTTTGGAGGGCAGCGAAGGACACCAAAACTTAAAAGGATTAGTAGCTCTGTATGTGAGCAAGGTATTTCTGCATTATTTGGTACTAGGTCTGCAACCGGAACCAGGAAAAAAACCATCTCATTGCTTCAGCCCTTTTGCTCCCCGGGCCTCACACACCCTTATGAGGTATATGGGTTCGTAAGAACTGTACTTTCTAAATCATTCACTGTCTCTGTTGAAAGGCTAAGATGGGTTTTTTTTTTAAGTGTGTGTGTGTGTGTGTGTGTGTGTGTGTGTGTGTGTGTGTGTAGACAATGGCGTGTATGTGTAGAGGTGATTGAACAACCTTGGGTGTTGGTTCTCACCTTTGACCTTGTTTGTGGAAGGACCTCTTGATTGCTGCTGAATATTCCAGGCTAGCTGGCCTGCAAGCTTCTGGGGAATTCTGTCTCTGCTTAACATCTTAATGCAGGCACTGTAATTGCAGACCTGTGCATATGGTCTTTGGATGATAATCTTCTTTGGATAAACCACTTTTGATGGGTTCAGAGTCCCCATCCAGACCCTCACATTTACATGACAAGTACTTTGTTCCAGCTCCCATGATATTTTTTCATTTCTGTACTGGGGCCTCTTTCCTTCCTCTTCCCTGTTGATTTGTTCTTGCTAATCTCTAACTCCTGGGCTCCAATTATCCTTCTTCCTCAGCAGCTGTAATTACAGGTAACACACCCAGCTCTTCTGCACCTCCAGATGGAGAGAGAAGAAAGGGCGCTTGGGGGCAGGGAGAGAGAAAATAGAGTCAAGGAGATACAGAAGTGGGGAAAAGATAAAACTTAATGGGAAAAGAGACTGTGTGTGTCTTCTTAATGCAATGGAAAAAACAACAACAACAACAGGGCTTCACATCTTCTCGGTAAGTGCTCTACAGCCAAGCTGCATCTCTGGCCTAAGAACCTACCTCATTTAAAAGATGCCAGCCTTTCTTGGGTCTGTGAGTAGAATCTTTCTGTCTGTATAGGTATCAGTTCAGAGAATATCTCTATTTCCACAGAGCCTAAACAGGTTAATAGCAGAGGAGAAGCCACCTCTCACAGGAAGCTGGGAAGCAAGCAGGAATTTCTAAAGATGGTTTCTCTGGAGTGATTAAAACAAAGACAGAGTAAAGAGTTTCACTTTAAATATAAGACAACTAGGGGAAAGGGAAATGGGGGAAGAGAGAAGGAGGGTGAGACAAGGAAGAGATGAGGGAGGGGCTATAACCAGGTTATAAAATGAGTAAATTGTAAAAATAAAAAAAATAAAAATAAATGAATAAATAAATAAATACAACTAAGACAAAATTAAGGAAGGTTTCCTGTTGTTTGCTCCAGGTAAGCCAGAGTGGAACATGTTATAAGTTCATCAGGAGTGGAGGACAACCCCACTGCTGAGAGAGGAGCTGTTTGTAGAAGTAAAACCCTGGAAGGGATGGGAAGAGATAGCAAGGGTGAGTAAAAGAAGGTGAGAGAGACTGATTCCCACAACTGTCAATTCCAGAAACAACATTCATTTCATTTCATGCTAGTATCTGATAGTCACTCAGCCTAGTTCTTTATATTTACTTTTCAGTTAATCTTCAACATTTTTTGAAATAGATATTATTGTCCTTATCTTCAGTTGAAGAAGCTGAATCTCAGTGGTTAAGTGCCTATTCTAAGTCATACAGCTACAAATGATGCTATCTAGATCCAAGTTTCTGTTTGACTACAGAGTGATGGACTGTGAAACTGGGAAGACAAAAGTATAACCAACCAAACAAACAAACCTGAATGAAATTACAGGGGCAACAAAGATGTAGGAGGTTGAATTTCTTAAAGAGGGGAGTGTGTGAAGGTCAAGAAGTAAGCAGACAGATGTGTGAGCGTGGGGATCAGTTGGGTAGGCTGGGGTTCCTCACTTGGGCAATCAGCTGTCTTCTGTGGTTGTGGGCAGTATCCATTGAGTTAAAGATTCATGAATGCTGAGCCCATGGGGTTGAATAGTGTATGCAGCTGGCCCCACATGCTGTGTATTCTCCTCTGGGGGGTTCTACTGTTGGGTCACTGAATATAGAAGTCCCTGAAAAACTGGGGCCCATCTTGAGTAATAGAGAAGACAAAGTGGGAGTTTGACTAAGAATGGCCTCCATAGGCTCATGTATTCGAATGCTTAAGAGATGTGGCCTTGTTGGAGAAAGTGTTGGAGACAGGCTTTGCGGTTTCAGATGCTCAAGCCAGGCTCACTGTCTCTTTCTTCTTGCTGCTTGCAGATGTAGAACTCTCAGTTATTCTCTAGCACTATGTCTGCCTGTGTGACCATGATGGCAATAGAAACTGTAAATCATCCCCAATTAAATGCTTTCTTTCATAAGAGTTGCCATGTTCATGGTGTCTCTTTACAGCAACAGAACACTGACTAACACAGACAGCAGTGTTTGTAAGTAAGAATGCATCAAAGAAACAAAAACTTTTACATGGTAGAAGAGTTCTGATTGACGCACAGATTCTGAAAGCAGAAAGAATCCTCAGGCCTCTGAGTTCTCTGATGAGTGACTTCCCTTAAGTAATTTCTTGGACATTAGCAAAGAGCCAGGTCTTTAGAAAGGCAAGAATAGGACTAGAACATATTAAAATATTGTTTACTAAAAGTGATCCATCATCCTCCTGCTATGTTCAAGGTCCCTGTGGGAAACAACAATGTTGTGTTGATCAACAAGAATGCATAGTTTATGTAGATTTTTAGCCTGGCAAAAGCATTTGGCAAGCCAAGAATCCCCCCCCCCAAAACAAAACAAAACAAAACATAACAAGTGATAAGAGAAAACACTCTGGTATGCAATACAACTATGTAAATGAAGTGTGTGTGTATGTGTCTGTGTGTCTGTGTCTATGTGTCTGACATGTCACTGAAGCTTTCCTTAAAAAAATAGTTACCAGGCTGTCTATGGAAAGATGTGTTAATCTGAAGAAAGAACATCCCAGACATGAAAGGATACTTGGAAGATATTTAAATATTGTAGTTTATCCATGCTTGTCTCAGGCTTCCAGCAGGGCCAGAAGGAGCAGTTGGCTCCAGTATCTCTATATGGACTGAACTCCTTGGCTCCCTATCTTTTAATATAGAGACAAACTGAAGCTTTAAATGGGGTAGAGTAGTGTTATTTCCCTCTGGTCAAACTCGTTTTTCTTATTCCTACTGTTTCTGCTGCTTCGTCTTGTTGATGATGCTGGCTTAACATCACAGGTGTTAACCTGTGAGCTATCTGGACCAAGAGAGAACAACTAGCCTAATTTGTGGCTAGACATCATACACTATTGAACATAGCATGATTATTTCAGTTTGGGTGGCTTATATGGGCTTAGGCTGCCTCTGAGACAGCCTCATGGTCCCTGTGTTCTGGTATTTACACCCTTCACAAGGCCCTGTTTTGGAGTCTGTCGCTTGCTTTTAACCCATAGGGCTCAGCAACAGTAAGGGACCATCGCTTCAGTGATGAGCTTACAAAGGACTAAGACTTTCTTCTCTCACAGTAGAGTCTCTCTTGTGGGCTGTGGGGAAGCAAGCAGCCTTGGAGAGATTCACATATCACAGAACTGAGGAAGATTGCTAGCCAATGGAAGGACCCAAATCCTGTCATCAGTCATAACAGTGACTGTAGAAACACCTTTTCTACTCTACCTTGAAATGAGAGGACAGCCAGGTTCACCCTATGAGCTCTAGAAGATCTGACCCACAGGAAGTGTGTGACAGTGATGCTTTCAGCCACTGCTTGGGGATTGTTTTGGCCATGTTGCCACTGATGACAGACCCATGTGACTAAGTACTTAAAATAGATTCACAGTTGGTAGGCCATTACTCAGCTAATGAGCAAGAATTCATCATCCTGGGCTGCTGATTGAAATGTTGTGAACCCTTAAAGGTGGGGTGCCATGGTGTGCTGATGCAGTGTTGTGTTAGCATGTGTTCCTATTCCTCACTGCTCTGATTTTCTCAAGGGTCCATTTGTCCTTCACTGGTGAAGTGCTGCTAGCAAAGCATTTCTGTCCTTTACTGTGATAGAGCCAGTGATGGTGGTGTTCCAGTAATCCCAGCGCTGGGAAGACTGAGGCCAGACGGTCACAAGTTCAAGGTCAGCCTGGAATATATAGTTTAAGACAAGAAGCCTGAGCTACATAGAAAGAAATTATCTCAAAAAATAAATCAGTAAATATAAACTGATAGATATCTTTTTTTTTTTTATTTGAGAAGAAGAGATCCTATCCTTTCCTACCCAGACCCCAAACAAACAAGTTTAGTTTCTAGCAACAAGAATCCTAGGACTTTACATTTTCATGGTGACAGATCAAAAAAGGGAGCGTGAGAGGCTGACTACTGAGCAGTCTCTTGAACATAGACTGTAGGATCAGTTAGTGACTCTGCTTCCTGCTTCCCATCTTTCCCTTTGTAATTCACTTAGTTTCTGCAGCAGCCCCTGGTCATGGTTCTCAGCCCTGGCTCACTGTGCAACCAGAACCATTCTAATCGATGCCTTTGATTCACGGACTCTTACCAAGCCATGCATATAGTCTTTAGAACCCAAGAGAAGAACACACAGCTCTCAGGTACATTTGAAATTGTATTTGAGAGCAGGCTGCAAAAGTGTTGCTGGAGATTTCAAACAACTTTTTTTTCTTCTCTTTTTTCCTTTTATTGAAAATAGATTCCTTTCTTACATAATATATCTTTATTACAGTTTCCCCTCCCTCCACTCCTTCCAGTTCCTCCATGCACCCCTCTCATCCGGATCCATTCCCTTTCTGTCTCTTATTAGAAAAAACAAACAAACAAACAAACAAACAGGCTTCTAAGAGATAATATTAAAATCAATATATAACAAGATAAAACAAAAACTGTCGTAAAAATTATCACATTAAAGTTCAAACAGCTTTTCTTTTTTTTACAGATTTTTTAAATTTTTTTTTATTTAACTTTTATTAACTTTTATTAATTACATTTTATTCACTTTGTATCCCCCCATAAGCCCCTCCCTCCTCCCCTGCCAGTACCACCCTCCCTCCCCTTTCTTCACACATGCCTCTCCCCAAGTCCAATGATAGGGGAGGTCCTCCTCTCCTTCTTTCTGATCTTAGTCTATCAGTTCTCATCAAAAGTGGCTGCATTGTCATCTTCTGTGGCCTAGTAAGGCTGCTTCCCCTCTCAGGGGGAGGTGATCAAAGAGCAGGCCAATCAGATTATGTCAGAGGCAGTCCCTCTTCCCATTACTATGTAAACCACTTGGACACTGAACTGCCATGGGCTACATCTGGGGTTCTAGGTTATCTCCATGAATAATCCTTGGTTGGATTATGAGTCTCTGGGAAGTTCCCTGTGTTCAAATTTTCTTGTTCTGTTGCTCTCCTTGTGGAGTTCCTGTCCTCTCCAGCTCTTACTATTTCCCACTTCTTACATAAGATTCCATTCACTCTGCCCAACAGTTGGCCATCAGGCTCAGCATCTGCTTTGATAGTCTGCAGGGCAGAGGCTTTCAGAGGCCCTCTGTGGCAAGTTCCTAGGTTGTTTCCTGTTTTCTTCTTCTTCTGATGTCCATCCTCTTTGCCTTTCCGGATGGGGATTGAACATTTTAGTCAGGGTCCTCTCTCTTGATTAGTTTCTTTAGATGTACAGATTTTAGTGGGTTTATCCTATGTTGTATCTCTATATGAGTGAGTATATACCGTGTGTGTCTTTTTGCTTCTGGGACAGCTCACTCAGGATGATCCTTTCCCGGTCCCACGATTTACCTGCAAATTTCATGATTTCCTTATTTTTCATTGCTGAGTAATACTCCATTGTAGAGATGTACCACAATTTGTGCATCTGAGAGGGGCATCTGGGCTGTTTCCAGTTTCTGGCTATTACAAATAAAGCTGCTACAAACATGGTTGAGCAAATGTCCTAATTGTGTACTTGAGCCTCTTTTGGATAAATAAAAGATCTTCTGGAGGTATCTCCATCCCTGATCTTAAGTTGTACTATAGAGCAAAAATTTTAAAAATGGCATGGTACTGGCATAGAAACAGAATGGTGGATCAATGGAAACGAACAGAAGACCCAGAAATAAACCCACACACTTATGGACACCTGATTTTTGACAAAGATGCCAAAACCATACAATGGAAAAAAGATAGCATCTTCAACAAATGGTGCTGGTCCAACTGGATGTCTACATGTAGAAAAATGAAAATAGATCTATACTTATCACCCTGCACAAAACTGAAGTCCAAGTGGATCAAAGACCTCAACATAAAACTAGACACATTAAATCGGCTAGAAAAAAAAAAGTGTATGCCCTAGAACTCATTGGTACAGGAGAAAACTTCTTGAACAGAACACCAATATCACAGGCTCTAAGAGCAACAATCAATAAATGGGACCTCATGAAATTGAAAAGCTTCTGCAAAGCAAAGGACACCATCATCAAAACAAAGCGACTGCCTACAGATTGGGAAAGAATCTTCACCAACCCTTTATCTGACAGAGGACTCATAACCAGTATATATAAAGAACTAAAGAAGCTGAAAAGCAGCAAACCAAGTAATCCACTTAAAAGATGGGGAACAGAGCTAAACAGAGAACTCTCTGTAGAGGAATATCGAATGGCAGAGAAACACTTAAAGAAATGCTCAGCGTCATTAGCCATTAGGGAAATGCAAATCAAAACGACCCTGAGATTTCACCTTACACCCATGAGAATGGCCAAGATCAAAAATTCAACTGACAACACATGCTGGAGAGGTTGTGGAGAAAGGGGAACCCTCCTCCACTGCTGGTGGGAATGTAAACTTGTACAACCACTCTGGAAACAAATCTGGCGCTTTCTCAGACAACTAGGAATAGTGCTTCCTCAAGATCAAACAGATTTTCTATAGGTTCTAAGAGGACTCAACAGAAGGACAGTCTACGTATCAGAAATCTGTTAACACAGTCCTTCAGGAAAATCACTGCTGCCACAATCAGTTAAAAATGAAAAATTGCAGTCAATCACAAGGGTTTCTGGGAAACAAAATTTCATGTAACCATACTGGATCATCTTTTCATTGGCAGTTTGCTCAGTTGTGCTGTTGACACAACTTACACTTCATATGCAAGTCCTGCCAGAAAAGAAACCACTACAAAGGAGCAGACCCCAAACACAAAATGGCCTGGGTTGGGCTGGAGGGTGTGGTCCACAGAGGGATGATGTCACACTCCTAAGGTGAGCTTTCATCTTTCATCAAGATACACTCCCTCCTCCTGCTTGCAGCCACACTTGTTTGTGGCCTCTTTGTTTCCTAGGCTCTTCTTTTTGTTAGCACACAAACATTTAGTGCTTTCAAGTTGAGACTGAAAATCTGGATGGCTACATGGAAAGAGAAAATTATCTTCCCCAAGTCATACCTGTATTACAGGTTACCTTTAAGGACTATTTTCTTTTCTTTTTAATTTAATTTAATTTTATTAATTACACTTTATTCACTTTGTATCCCCCCATAAGCCCCTTCCTCCTCCCTTCCCTCCCACCCTCCTTCCCCCTTCTTCACGAATGCCCCTCCCCAAGTCCACCGATGGGGGAGGTCCTCCTCTCCTTCCTTCTGATCTTAGTCTATCAGATCATATCAGGAGTGGCTGCATTGTCATCTTCTGTGGCCTGGTAAGGCTGCTCCCCCCTCATGGGGAGGTGATCAAAGAGCAGGCCAATCAGATAATGTCAGAGGCAGTCCCTCTTCCCATTATTATATAACCCACTTGGACACTAAACTTCCATGGGCAACATCTGTGCAAGGGTTCTAGGTTATCTCCATGCCTGGTACTTGGTTGGAGTATGAGTCCCTGTGTTCAAATTTTCTGGTTCTTTTGCTCTCCTTGTGGGCTTCCTATCCTCTCCAGATCTTACTATTTCCCACTTCTTACATAAGATTCCATTCACTCTGCCCAACAGTTGGCCATAAGTCTCAGCGTCTGGTTTGATAGTCTGCAGGGCAGAGCCTTTCAGAGGCCCTCCATGGCAGGTTTCTAGGTTGTTTCTTGTTTTCTTCTTCTGAGGTCCATCCTCTTTGCCTTTCGGGATGGGGATTGATCATTGTAAGTCAAGGTCTTCTCTCTTGATTAGTTTCTTTAGATGTACAGATTTTAGTAGGTTTATCCTATGTTATATGTCTATATGAGTGAGTATATACCGTTTGTTCATTATGCCATTAGTCCACTTAGACTGTCACAATAAAACTTGTGCCAATAAAAGTGGCACTGGAAAAAAATATGCTTTTGTTGAGGACTCAGCCAGAAGCTCAGCTGCTCTGCTTACATGATGGTGACCTCTTTCTAGGCTGACAGGCTACAGTAAGAGCCTGCCAAATCCACTTTTCTTTATGGAGTTTCTGTATCAATGGGCTGAGTTCTATGTACTCAGTTCAGTAACATTTTTGAAGCCATAAGATGATTCTAGAATTACATGAAATAGGATGGAAGCCAGTGTCTAGTTTGGAACCCAATTTGGAAAAGGAAAGATTCTATAGAGTTTTAGCTTTACGGGCTTGGGTTGTCTCAATAGAAAGTTCAGATATTTATTAGAATTAAGCCTGGGACAATCAGAAGACATAATCAAAGAGATCTGCAGCTTCCTCGGACACTATTTTGAAAATAGGGTTTTCTTCAAACTTTTTTGGGAGGGTTTCATTATTTTGTTTATTGTTTTGGGTTGTTTGTTTGGGGAGTTTGTTTAGTTTTTGAGACAGGGTCTTATTATGTAACCCTAGCTAATATGGAACTCACTGCATAGACCAAGCTGGCCTTGAACTCAGAGAGATCCACCTGTCTCAGCCCCCAGGTGCTGGTAGTAAGGGCCTTGCTCTTTCCTACATTCTAAGGAACAAAGAAGAGTGCAACTGCCATCTCATGAGCACAGAAGAAAAAAGAGGGACAGGACAAGTCATTGACTGGGATGGCCTTAGCTTGATGCCTCCAGATATTTCAGCTATAATAATGGAACAAGCCTGACAAAATTTTACAAGGTTTTTCTTAATTTAACCCCTCAAATTAAGTATGAGAGCTAAGTATCTTAAGATCTTGGAGGAAGACACTAGTTAAACATAAATACATAAATAGATACTTCGTTAGATGAAACTGAATAGTAAGCACAAAGTAACTTGGGGAAAAGTGAGGAGAAGGGAGTGTAATGCTGGGTGGAGAGACTGCAAAAAATCTTCACTAAGAAGGTGACATTTGGGTAACAGAGGGTGACCCATAACATTACCTGAGAAGAACATTCCAAGAAAAATTGGACATATAAAGGCGCTGAGGTAGACATAGGCTTGAAATGTTCACCAAAGAAGAATGAGAAGTTCAAAAGTCAAGAAGAAAGCCAAGAGTACCATGTTAAAAAATCCGTGGCAAAAGAGAACACATTTAATGGAAGGAGCATATGTCAACCATCTCAGTGATATTGATGGGCTAGGAGAATTGAGGCCTGAGAACTGACCACAAATATAGCAGAACGAAGGCTACCAAGGATCAGGAGCAGAGCCGTTTTGGTGCAAAGAGAGAGAAAGAGAGTAGAAATTTGACTGCAGTAGTTTGACAGACAGATTCGTGCCACAAAGAGAGGGAGACATCAGCTAAAGTGAGAGTAAGCAATTGTTTTTCTGTTTTGTAATGGGAGAAGCATCATAATCTCTGTATATATGCAGTGACACATAGTAGCCAGAGAGATGCAGAATTGGAAGAAAAGTCACATGCCTGCCAGGACAGTGCTCTAGGTCAGCATTGGTGGGTGTACTACGGTATGATCATTGAGCCTGCAGTAATTAGTGGAGACAACTGGCCAAGGTAAGATGGTGGGTAGATATAATATGAATTTTGGCAAGTTCTTTGTGACTCATAATACTCCAAGGGGACAGAACATCAGTGGAGAAAGAGGAGGATGGGGAAGAGGATTTGGAGATTTTCAGAATCCCCCCAAAGTACAGGGGTTGCAAACCAGATGCACAAGGTCACAGGTATTTTGCAAGGTATCTGAGTAGTTGAACACTTGTTACATAGACCATGTGACCTCCCAGATAGAAAATATTTACTACATACCCTTTTATAGAAATGGCTCATGATCCTTGGTGTAAGCCAGCTTTGGGTGCTCTAGGAAAATAGACTCAAACAATAGACATTTATTTATGGCCATGTGAAGTGGTTCATGCTTATAAATCCCAGCACTCAGCAGGTTGAGACAGAATTGCCAAAAGTTTGAGTCTAACATAAGGGACACAGTAAGTTTCAGACCACTCTGAATTCATCCATCCCTCTTCCTACCACTGGCTTTTGTTTGAGAAGTCCTCTTTTCCCATGCTGAGTGATAGTCACTAGAATCCAACTCTTTTCTCCCTCTTTAGTTCCTTGTCAGTTTTAGGCTAGAGTTTGGATTTTCCTCATACAAGCTGAGTTTCTTAGAAAGTGGGGAATGCCAAGACCATTGTCAGTGACCTTTGTGCTTGCAGAGCAGACATTTTGTGACCACCTTTGACTCTAACCCTGTGCTATGGGCCTGAGTATAATGGTCTAATGTGATTGTGGGAGCTGGTGCTTCATCAAGCCTGGCAGACTGTTAATCCCTGATATACGCAAGGCCAAAAGAGACTGTGGGTTCGAATAGAGAACTCTGACCACAAAACTCCCTGTTTGGGTGATTCGTGCCTTCTTCTGAGCAGGCAAGATGCTCCATATCTGAAACCCTTTACTAGCTAAGAATTCCCAGAAGGTCATACTTGGGAAAGAAGGCATGCTTACTCCTCCAGACACCACAGCTGCCCTGTGCCCTTCATAGGCAAATAGCATGATCTTTCACACCTTAAATACCTAATGCAACAAATGAACTGAGGTACCTCAAGATGACAACAGGGTATCAGCTGTAAGAGGTGACCAGTGGCTTTCTTCTTCTGTTGGCACCATGTTTTGTTAGTGTAAAACTAAAAGTCATGGCTTTTTTTCCAGTGCTCTAGTAGACCCACTCTACATACCTGTCAGAGAACAGCCATGAGGTTCACAAATCCTCAACCTTGATGCAACTGTCAGTTTTTTTGTTTTTGTTTTTGTTTTGTTTTTCACTTCTCTCCTCAGGCCTTGGTAACTCTTGATTGATCAGTCTGGCCTCATTCTCTTCATAGAATCTTTACTTAAGGAGGAAGGGTCCAGAGCAAAAGTGTCTTTGAGAGACACTCAAGACCACTGCAGGTAGAACCAATAGACATGTATACACACCCACAGTAGCTGCCCCTCAGGCCCATGCCATAACCACTTTTCTTAGCTTTGCTCCCCTCTTGCTTTTGAAGGATGAGCTCAAAGAGTTGCAAGTCTCAGTGACTGAGATGGTGAGCAGGCTTTCAGGAGGGATCAGGTCCCTATGTGGATTCTGAATACAGTTCTGTGCTAGGCAGTCAGCTTTACTCTCTTCAAACATCAAATGGCAGTGTTCTCCAGCTGGATACATTCTGAACCTGTCACAGCATGTAGACACGAAGGAAACCACATGAAACAAAACTCTTGAACCTACGTAAGGCTGGTTTTGTTTGTTTTTCATGTTGTTTTCTTTTAATACTTTTCATTATCAAAGTCTTTTGCTAGATTTTTTTTGGGGGGAAGAGGAGTTCAGTGGTGAGAAATTTTATCTCCAAGCAAAGGTTACTGGATCAGGCTTTTGAATTTAGTGGCAGTGGAGGCTATAATTTTTCTTCCTGGCAGCACTGGGCTGCTGGAGAAAATTATAAAAGAGATGTTGTGCCTCCTTGCTGCATGCACTGAGACCGAGAAAATGGAGCAAACAGAAAGTGCCGCTTATCTGACTTGCTCAAATAGGGCAAAACAGCTTTCAGGACCAAGAAGAATCATCAGAGCTATAAATCAATAGGGCTGGGGATTTTAGCCATGCTCATTGGATGCTGAAAATTAACCCCCCTACATCCACCAAGCCCTTCCACCTCAGTGTTTTGCATAAAAAATGTTCTTCAACAGGCAAGGCAGCCACTTAGCAACTTCACCTGGCTTTAAATGCTGACCTTGGTCCTTGCCATGATGGTCTGGCATGCAGTTCATATGCCTGTGCCTGACCAAGGTTGGGTTGGGTTGAGTGAGCTGTGACTGTGAGACTGAAATGAGGGTCTCAAGCACTATTTTCTGGAAAGAGCCAGGGAGCCCCAAGCAGAGTAGATTGAGGAATTTATTACCTGACCAACATTAGCTGAACCTCAGAGACATGACAACATGGGCAACAGCACAGAGAGTCCACGTTGGCTTGTTGCCTCCCAAAGTGGTGCAGACAGGCAGACCCAGGCAGAGCCAGCAGCCAGCAGCCCTTAACAGGTAGTGACGACTACCTCCAACAGAACAAAGCTACCAGGCCTAGACAGGTTGGAAGGGGCTCAAAGCTGAGGCAGACTGCATGCCATCCTGAGATTTGCCATCCTGAGTTCCTGGGCTACAGGGATAACGTCCAGGTTTTGCGTGTACCAGGCTTATAAACTAGAGATCAAATGTGGCACCTGAAGGGCTTTTGAAGCTATATTCAAAGTTGTTCCCTACCACCCCATCCCAGCTCTGGGATCAAATAACATCTACACAGGCCAAGGAAATTCTTATGCCAGTAGCTGCAAAAGTTTCAAAGCTGCCAGCCAGGGCTGGAGGCTCCTTCCAGGTGCCAAGGACTAGAAAATTTCTCTCTTTCCTAACGGAACACTGACTTTTCTTCCTCATGCCAATTCAGTGCTAATACTTCCCCATGATGAAATTGAGTTTTGAGGACTTTGTGCCCTCATTACAATGGCTCCTATGGACTTATATATGAGAAGGGGAGGACACTTAGACTCTGATCTTGGACCATAGATTGTGACAGTGATTTTTTACTTTGTCAGGCCTGGGGTGAGGCAGAACCTTGGGGACAGCCTCTGTGCTGGAGTATGTAATCCATGTCTGGCCTTAGAGGGGAGAGAACTCATGAAAGTAGCCAACCTGGGCCTCTGTAAAGAATCAAAATATTGGTTTTATCAGATTGTTTTGACTGGAACATCATGATTTTGGAGCACAAATGAGATACCAGATCTGAAGTACCCCAGTTGTGAAGGGCAGAATTAATGATTAGCAATGGCCTCACTGAACTAGCCCTGACAATGCACCTTGCCATGTCTGGGAGCTGTTCATCTACTAAAAGTGCTGGAATGCAGTTCATTGCATAGTACAATGCATAGTGACCCACTATGCAATGTTTCTTAAGGACTGTTCAAATGTCTTTATGGAGGATATTCATGGGATCCTATCACCCCCATGAATAAGAGAATAAAGGCCCTAGTAGCTTGTTTAAGATCTGAAGCTAAGCTTTAGGAAAGACCAGGCTGGAGGCAGTTCACATAACTTCTACAGTTTCTGTTTTTCCTGTCTCTGTTACCTCAAGTCTGTTAATCTTCACATCCAAGGAGATTTTCAAAATACCCATGAGATTGAGATTCCTTACTCTCATTTTACATGCTAGAAAAACTATAAAACTCTTTTGAAACAGGGAGTAGTGATAAAGATAGGTCTTAGGTTCAGATTTTCTGCCCTTTTTTTAAAAATCACATTCTCTTCCCTCCACAATTAGAGAAGGTTTCAAGCTAGGAAATAAAAACAATAGTGTTGCTAAATGATGGAGAATAAACAGCTCTCAAAGAGATGAGGAGAAAGTTGAGGTTCAGGATGGAGGCAGGTGATAGAGAGCTTGTGCAACATGCACAGAGCTCCTTCCATAGGAAGAAGGGAAAGAAGGAAGGAAGGAAGGAAGGAAGGAAGGAAGGAAGGAAGGAAGGAAGGAA